>NC_054870.1:53650822-53835822 GCF_018320785.1 Cheilinus undulatus | reverse complement strand
TGCATAAATGCTAAACGGTAGATGACTGGAGCTTGAACAGAACTTTTCTAGCTGTCTGACTGTTAAAAAGCCTGTTAATGAGGTTTATCTCACAGTGGCTGTTGATACATCTGACACACAGATGAAGATGGAATTATTAGCCCCGTATGAAGAGAAGCTAACACCAGGTACTGTACTGCAGCGGTTCTCAACACTAGGGTCAGGACCCACGAGGAGGTCGCAAGATGCCTTAAAACAATGGATATATTTATGGAAATATTTCTAAATGATATAAAATTGTAGTTTTTAGCCATTTTATTGAAAATATATTCATAAAATTAGTTAAATAAAAAAGTTTTATCAGAAGCATCCTGATAACTATTCCCTCATTATGGAGCTGAAAAGTGTGTCTAACTGTCATGGGGTTTTTATATTGAAAATATCTATTAATGCCACTGTTTAACCACTTTCTCTACCCTATTTTGCTGCCATCATTGGCAACTTTTCACCAATTTTTTCTCAAGTTGGACCCTTTTTGCCACTTTACACCAATTTTGCCTGATTTTAACCAGTTTTTATCACATTTTTCCCAGAAATTTTAACAAATAGTTTACACTTTTTTGTCGATTTTTGCCCATTGTTGCTTCTGTTGATCCATTATTAGAACTATTAGCCCCTTTTTACCACTTTTGACACCCATTTTTGCCCATTTTAACCACATTTAACTATTTGTGATGCCCATTTTGGCCAGTTTAACCCAGCTTTTCAAATTTTTGCTTGTTTTTCTGCCTCAGTTAACCCATTGTTGCCAGTTCCAACCACTTTTTCCATTTTTGAATCCCATTTTAACAACTTTGGCCATTTTTAACCCATTTTAGCAAACCCACTTTAACTTATAAGGATCCAGTGTAACACAGGTGTCACATGACCTTTAAATGTTAATTCATGAAGTTCTTGAGTGAAACACACTAAACATTCTGATGTGGTCATGTGACTGGCCCATAACAGGGGAGATAAGCGAGAACTTTATTGGGCCCAGCCAAACTAGGAGCCAGCTGAGGTCAGCAAAGTCATGATCCATTCTAAAGTTGAGCTATCATAACCATATTTTATATTTTTGAATATATATACATATATATATATATAAAAGTATATAAATGGGTCACAAGTGGCAAAAATTGGCAAAAAAATGGGTTAAATGGGGCAAAAAAAGTTGCAGAAATGACTAGAAATAGTAGACAGGGCTACACATTGACAAAAATTAGTTAAAAGTGGAAAAAAATAGGATAAAAGTGGCATAATGAATGGACACAGCAGTCAAAAATTTATTACCAAAACAAAAATGCAACAAGGGGGAGAAAAGGGTGCAAAATGTTGAAAAGGGCTTAAAGAGTGGCAAAAATGGATGAAACTGAGTCAAAGTGGGCAACAAAGTGGCAAAAATTTGTTAAAATAGCCAGATAAACTGATTAAAACAGGTTAAAAATGGACAAAAATTAGTTTAAAGTGGGAAAAATTTCCGGTTATTGGCCTCCTGCCTGCTATTAGCAAAAGTAGCATATGGTCACAGAATTTTTATTTAAGATAGGCAAAAAATGGGTTACAGCAATGCAAAAAGAGTTTAGAATGGGTGGAAAATGTTAAAAAGCGGTTAAAATATGGCAAAAATAGGTATAAAAGGGCAAGAAGTTCCAAAAATGGCTAGATGAAGTAGGAAAATTGGATTCAATAGTGGCATAAATGAGTTAAAAGCAGAAAACATGGGCTAAAAGTGAATAATACTTCATAGATGATGAGCTGGTTTTTGTTAAGCGTTGTTTTTTCTCAGTAACACTAAAGTGAGTGCTTCCTATGATGTGCTGCTAGTGTTTCTCTGTATTCAGACTGGAACGCCGGATAAACTGAAACTACTTTCTGATGACGCCAACGCCTCCGTCATGGACGCGTGTTTAAGCACAGACTGAATAATTCCTCTTTTTGCTCTTTGGGTCATTTGCATGAGTGTAACCTGCTGAGGGGGCTAATTGTTCAGTTATCAGACCCTCAGCCTCTACATGGTTCATTGCTAAACAACTGATTCATCCCTCTGTCCTTGTGAACCCAGAACAGACCAGAGACACACAAACGCATGAGTCACCAGGGACAGATGTGGCTTTTCAGTAGATAGTTCAGCTGCTGCAGGGTCCTTCTTCCCCTGAAAACTCTTTTATTAAAGAAGCTCAGTAGAAATATGAACAAACAACAAGAACTGAAGGGAAGTCTAGGTTTGGCATTATTTGTTCTGAAAAAGAAAGTTCCCTGGCAGTGCCAGCAGCTCTGTGCCGTTAAAACTAAAGACTGAAATTTGGGCAGCCAAAGAAAACATTACCTTTAGATGGTTATATAACCACAGACTCACTGACCTTTACACAATAACCACGGCGGTACGAAGGCTTTTGGATGTCATTACCAACAACGGCATCCAAAAACTTTCTCTGATTGTTAATGGCATTAAACAAAGGTTGGAATTAACAAGGGACAGAAGTTCCTCTGAGATTAACTTTGGGAAGAATTCTTACTTTTGCTTTAAAAATCCTCCTTACCCTAGCTTAAATGTATTTGAAGGTCAGGTTGTTCGACTTTGTACCACAGCTCCGACTATCTGTTTCTGTAGACGGCGTCACGCAGCAGTGACAGAGAAACTCTGCTAAAAGGCCATGTTTGCAGCTGTCTGTGATTATTCCACGAGTTCAATGTGCAAAAATCCAAACATTCTCTATTTGAGCTTTTTTGTGAACTATTCAGACAAAACAAAGAAAGAAGAGTCCTAAACCTGCGCAGCTCTCCAGGGATCTTTGATAAAAAAGTAGGAAACTTTGACACTGTTCCCTCTCTAAACTCCCAGCATGCTTCATGATCCTCCTCCTACCAGCTCTGCTCCCTGGGTCCATGCAGGTCCGTCTGGTCGTGGTTACTGACCCGTTGTGTCGACACGTCTGAACCTTCCTGACCCAAATGTGAAGCGACGTAAAGGTGAGTGCATCATATCTGTGGGCCTCTTCTGCCATTTCTGTCATCAAACCAGAGCACAGCTGAGGAGACAACAGAGACGTACACTATGTTACCAAAAGTATTCGCTCACCTGCCTTGACTGGCATATGAACTTAACTCATTAAGTGCCAGCCCTTTTATAAAATGGAAAGTGGCTTGTGCCAGCATTTTTGGTAATTTTGAGTCATCTTTCAAGACCCACAGAATATTTTGTACTATGACTCTGAGAACATAGAATAGCTCAAATGAAAGAAAAAACTCTCTAGTTCATCACGGAAAAAACCGTTTGTTTGCAGCTTGTTCCGTTCTTTAATTTATCTGAAGTTGAATAGAGGCTAGTTTCACCAAAAAGACTACTTTTTTTCTAGAAAGCTGAGAAAAATGCATTTTGTGAAAGAGAGTCTGTCAAACAGAACAGTGATTTGAATGTTATAATTTTGCCTTCAGTGACATAAAAGACATCTGAAAATTGTATTAGAAATGTTATTTTATTGTAAAATAAATAAAATAAATACAAAATACAGCACAATTCAACTGGACGGCCGCCACGTGACCGATACGCCCACGTCCTCTCCTGCTTGCGTGTCCCCTGGCACTGACTGTAAATTATAGAAGTAATATAATATATAATATGTTATATATATTATTTATATAATACATAATCTATAATGTTGGTGTTGTAGAACTGCATGGGCTTGCTCTCCTCTTAAGTCTGCTTCTGAAATCACAGGATCATGAGTGATGGTTTCATTGATAAATCTGTCTGAATAATCAGTGGGTTTCTAACGTTAACTTACCTCCATCGCTCTGGGACAGAGAACAAGATCTGCTCCGCTCACTCGGCAGCCATTCCTCAGAGTCAGGGTCGGAAAAGTCCGTCTCTGAGGTGTCGTCGCTGTATGTATCCAGCTGGTGAGTGGCTGCCTTTTTCCTCCGATGCAGGGGGGAGACCTCGTGTCATTCTTTAGCCTCTTGGCCGGCACAGGCAGATAAATGACCGCGCTGATCCCTGGATTCGCTGTCGTTAAGTTCAGTGTTGGTTTCAGTGAGTCAGCGATTTCTCAGGCAGAAGTTTAAAGTTTCTTCCAGTGTCTATTTTAGAATTTTAGCTTAGATTACCTCCGTAACGATCGCTCTGCTCCTTGACCCCAGGGCCTCCACTGTGGCTTTGATCTACCGTGTCTTCCGTGTTCTGACTACGTATCCCAGAAGCCCCAAAATTACTCACAGGGAGCGTCAGAGCACCCCCTTGTGCCAGCCGCCGAAAAACGTAAATATATATATATATATATATATATATGCCATTGACGTATATATACGTCAACGGCACTCAGTGAGTTAAGAGACATCCCATTCTTAATCCATAGGGTTTAATCTGACGTGGGTCCACCCTTTGCAGCTTGAACAGCTTCAACTCTAATTAACTCAGACGTTAACTACTCCGACCCAAGACATTCAAGGTGATAATAAGGAGAGAATGATGGGTAAAAACTGCAGAAAAGTTGGCAAAATACCTCGATTAAAAATGTGAGATGACATAGCCAAATGAGCAAAACTTATTTTTTTATTAAAAGCCCGATGTAAATCTTTTTTATATTGCACACTCTCTGTAAATTCCCCTGATTCACTTTAAATTTGTGCCCCGTTGTTGGTTTTATTTACTATTGTGTTATTTTATTGTGTTTTTATTCTTGTAAAGTGTCCTTGAGTGCTAGGAAAGGTGCTCTCAAATAAAATGTATTATTATTATTATTATAATTATTATTATTAAATGTGCTGAACCCTCATCTTCTTAAGTGCATCCTCTTGAGGGTCTGCCCCTGATCCACTATCCTGTCCTCTCCAAATAAAGGCAAAAAGAGCAAAAATACACCAGAATCAAAGCATCCCATAACCCCAGTCTGCTCAGACAGGTAGATGTCCTTCAGAGGGACATTTTTACATCCATACTGAGTCAACATTTCAAACTTTACAGCAGGAAACTAGTTTCTGTTTTCACATAAGACCCTGTCCTTCTGTTTCAGAAGAGAGTGTTTCTGTACCTCTGATGATCTCTGTTTTATTCATCAGGAGCCAAAATGTCTGCCATCGAGGAACACGCCATCACTGACGGAGGAGGAACGCGTCCTTTTGTGTGTTTGCCAGTTCTTCAAGCGTCTCCTCCTCCCCCTGCTCCCGCCATTATTTCTTTCATGCAGTTTTGTCCCGTTAAGGAACACATAAGACCCAGGGTCATTGTGTTTGTGCAGACATCAGCTGATTTCTGCTCCGCCTCAGGCAGAGCGAGAAACCAGGAGAGAGAGAGACAAAGAGAGAAAGAGCAAAGTCATCCAGGCTGAAGAGTTTGATGTTTCCTTCCATCCTGTGTCCTTGACTGGATGTCTCCTCCTCTCTCGCTCTCTCTGGGCTGTGGAGGAGAAGCGTGGCTGACGCCTGATCACAACATGACACTGCTGAACACAGTCTTCTCCCCTCAACTGTCTTCATGAGTTACTCCGTCTCATTCAGCGGCTGTGGTTCTGGGGAGTCGTTTCAGAATAGTTAGTCATGGGTGGACCCGGTTATTGGCCTCCTGCCTGCTATTACTGGCCTCATTACATTACATTAAGCACAGTATTATGTAAGGGCATTCTGCCTCTGTAGACATGGAAGGGAGAGCGAGATGCAGCTTTTTGTTCAGCACATCTTTAAGCAGGTAAAATGTTGATTTTTAACATAAACCAGTGGAACTCAACCATGCCCTAATCATAAAACATTTCTGCATAGCCATAAACCAAAAACATCCTGTTTCCTGAAAACACTCTACATCCAAAAATAAAGATGAAAATCAGAGTTTAGTTAAAGGGATACTTGAACATTTTGGGAAATTTGCCCATTGCCATAATTCCTATAGTCTTAGTAATAGGTTTGTTTCCTTTAGTTGTCGGTGCAAGCTGTTTCTAGATCTGGGGGACCGTTAAACCAGCTGCACTGCTAACGCTAACACTATGTTAGCAGACGGAAGTTTTGCTTTCCCTCATCAAACTCATCAAATACACAATCCAACAACTCCAAAACGCTCTCGTTGTGACCTGCACATTCACCACGCTATGAAATAGGTCCTGGTCCTGTCACTTTCTAACCGGGCCCAAACGGTTCAGACGGGAGCTCTGAGAGATGGATTCACCAGTGAGAAACAAGGAAACGGGCGAATCCATCTGCTGTGCAAGGTTAGTGGACGAGAGCATGACTAGTACTTCTTCTCTTAGGTTTCCAGCAGACTACATGCCTGGCTACCTATCACATGACTACACAGCCAGAAGTTGTTTTTAAGGGGCGGGACATTAGTAGAGAGGGAATTACAGGGGAAAAACCTGAACTAATTTACACAGCATGTTTATGTTGGTTATAGGCTCTACATGTCAATTTTGATGATTTTTGGATTAATTGCCCAGCACTTAGCAGGTCATATTGCAATTTAATCTAATATGCGCTTAACTGTCAATTTTCAGCAGTATTTCCTCAGAAGGTTCCAGTAAAGTTCAACCATTTTCCAAACTGTTCCTCTTTGTTGTGTTTTGCTGCTCTGGCTTTAACACTCGGCTTCTGCTCAGCTCTGCTTTGAGCTATTCTTATGCTATTTTCTGCTATTTTTAGGCTACTGTGGGCTATTCCTATGCTATTTTCCGCTATTTTTAGGCTACTTTGGGCTATTCTTATGCTATTTTCCGCTATTTTAAGGCTACTTTGTGCTATTTTTGTGCTATATTCCACTATTTAGGCTACTTTGGGCTATTCTTATGCTATTTTCCACTATTTTTAGGCTACTTTGGGCTATTCTTATGCTATTTTCCACTATTTTTAGGCTACTTTGAGCTATTCTTATGCTATTTTCTGCTATTTTAGGCCACTTTGAGCCATTCTTACGCTACTTTCAGCTATTTTTAGGCTACTTTGAGCTATTCTCATGCTACTTTCAGCTAGTATAGGCCACTTTGAGCTATTCTTATGCTACTTTCAGCTATTTTAGGCTACTTTAAGCTATTCTTATGCTATTTTCTGCTATTTAGGCTACTTTGAGCTATTCTTATGCTATTTTCTGCTATTTTAGGCCACTTTGAGCCATTCTTACGCTACTTTCAGCTATTTTTAGGCTACTTTGAGCTATTCTTATGCTATTTCCGCTATTTTAAGCCACTTTGAGCTATTCTTATGCTATTTTTTAGCTATTTATAGGCTAATTTCACCTTTTTACGCTACTTTCAGGAGTTTTCAACCTTTTTTAGCTATTGAATGTTATTTTCAGCTATTTTATGCTATTTTTCAGCCTTATTTTGTCTTTTTTTTTATTTTTCTTTATGGCTATTTTTAGCAGTTTTTCAGTTTAATTCAGCTCTCAGCATCCCCATGCAATTTCAGCTCAAATTACATTTTGATCTTGTTTTCCGTTGAAATCTTTGGCAAAGATGAGCATTCCAGTTTATTCTTTAAAGCTAACTAAACTTTGAGAACGCCCCCTAGCTGTAGCTACAGGTCGCTGCCCTCATTTCTCCTACCAAATTTCCTCGTAGCGCTGATGTCTTTCATCAAAACAGCCAAAAGAATGTGATTTTCTCCTATTTAATCTGCTTTAGGTCATCATAAATAAACTGCAGTGACAGTTATAATAAAGAAATGACCGAGCTGCTCTCAGCCTGTCTGGATCTGAGAGAGAACCAGAGAGAGAGTCCAAATGAGATCAGTTACACTGTAAAGTCGGCTCGTTCTCCTACCGCCATGCTTCAAACATAACAAAGCCGCCATGAGAAACCTGAGTCTAGTAAATACCAAGATATTCTGTTAATCAGTGGACCAAATGAAAGCAGGATTATCCTGCCAAAGCTGTGCAGCTTACACACTCATATTTTACACAAGTATTTGGAAATATGCCCAAATATGAGCAATTACGTCTACACCCAGCACTCAGGAGTGACGTTAAGCCCGCAGAAGAATGTGCTAATAGGTCTGAGAGGAAGGACTCAGACTGAGAGAAAGGAGCTGGCAGAGAGCAAGAAGTCAACTCCAGTAACCAGGAGCCTGTTTAATCAGCAGCAGGCTCTCACACAAAGACAATAAGAGTTCATTAGAGACTGCTGAGCCGGCGGTTTGACAAGGAAAACAGTCACACGCCCTAAACACAGCACACAAAGCAGGCTTCTGTTGGTTCATCCAGGGCTCTGGCTCCACTGTTAACTGTCAGAAACATCAGGAACAGCCTGATAACATCTCTGGTTTCTCCGTTTAAAGACGCAGAGATAGAAGGAGAGATAAATGTGTCAGAGACGCTGGAGGAGGGGGTTAGAAACAATCATCATGTCATAACCTCAAACATTTACATGTCTGATTCTGGATCAGCTCCAAACATCCAAACATGGATCTTTAGACTGAAGTTCTCCCAGCAGAGACCGTTCACAGCCAACCTGCTGCCGTCGTTGTCATCCATGCTCCCTCTCCACCTTCATCGCCTCGTGTGTCAGCCATGCTGCTAGCATTAGCATTAGCTAGCTCTCAGCATTTATATAATGGCTGTTTCTGACGTGAACACACAGCTGTGCTCTCTATGAAGCCCGTCCTCAGTGAGGGTAAGAGTGAGGGTTCCCAGAGTTAAAGCCTGGTCTGCCCTGACCTGGATTTCAGACAGACCGTTCCATATACAGTCAGGCCCAAAATTATTCATACCTCTGGCAAATTTTGACTTAAAGTTACTTTTATCAACCAGCAAGTTTTTTTTTTGACCGGAAATGACACAGGCTTCTCCCAAAAGATAATAAGACAATGTACAAGAGGCATCATTGTGGAAAAAAATATATTTTTCAACTTTTATTTACATTTGAACAAAAAGTGGCATGTCCAAAATTATTCATACCCTTTGCAAACTGTCACAGTCTATGGGAAAATCCAAAGTTCTCTACCATTCCAAGTAGTCCAAGCTGTTCTAAAGCATCCTAATTACCCTGATTCGTTAGGAACAGCTGTTTTAATCAACTCAACAGGTGAAAAACAGCAGCTCTCTGCAGTTGGTTTGTGGACAGTCATGGCTAAGACAAAAGAGCTCACTGAGGACCTGCGGCTGCGCATTGTGGCTGCTCACAAGTCAGGAAAGGGCTATAAGGCCATATCTAAATGTTTTCAAGTTCCAGTGGCTACAGTGCAAAGTATTATTAAAAAATACAAGACGTTCCACGCTGGAAAATCTCAGAGGACGTGGTCGGAAGCCAAAAGTGACACCTGTGCTGGCCAGGAGGATAGTGAGAGAGGTGAAAAAGAATCCAAGGATCACCACCAAGGCCATCCTGGTGAATCTGGGCTCTGCTGGTAGCAACGTCTCAAGGCAGACAGTCCAATGGACACTGCACACTGCTGGGTTCCATGGACGCAGACCAAGGAGGACGCCACTTCTCCAGATAAGGCACACAAAAGCCTGCTTGGCCTTTGCGTAAAAAAGGAGAAGCCTTCAACCCTAAGAACACCATCCCTACTGTCAAACATGGTGGTGGGAACCTAATGCTTTGGGGGTGTTTTTCAGCCAATGGACCAGGGAACCTAATCACAGCAAACGGCACCATGAAAAAAGAGGAATACATCAAGATTCTCAAAGACAACATCAGGCAGTCTGCAGAGAAACTTGGCCTTGGGCATCAGTGGACATTTCAGCACGACAACAACCCAAAACACACAGCAAAAGTGGTGAAGAAATGGTTAACGGACAAAAAGATTAGCAGCAATTATAGGAGGCATTTGATAGCTGTAATAGCCAATAAAGGCTTTTCTATTGATTATTAAGAAGGGTATGAATAATTTTGGACATGCCACTTTTTGTTCAAATGTAAATAAAAGCTGAGAAATATTTTTTTTCCACAATGATGCCTCTTGTACATTGTCTTATTATCTTTTAGTAGACGCCTGTGTCATTTCCAATCAAGAAAAAACTTGCTGGTTGAATAAAAGTAACTTTAAGTCAAAATTTGCCAGGGCTATGAATAATTTTGGGCTTGACTGTATTTACAGTATGGATATACCTCACAGTCATCACAGTCTCGGAAGGTGATTGGACGAACATTCTGTCTACATTCATGACAGGCCAATCAGAGCAGCGAGACAAAATGAGGCTGTTTGCACACGTGCAGATCCAGTAGGCAGTAGACTTTGTCGCCATATTTATCGAGTTTTCAGACCGCTCTGAGAGACCAGCGACAAATCTAGCGACTTTTTCTGGAGACTTTTGGAGACTCTGACGTGAAAGCACGTATCCTTCTTTACTCTTCTCAGTTGTCTCTTTTTGGCTTATTGAGATTGTTTATTTAGAGTTCATATAAAGAAAATGTTCATGTTTTACTGTGACTGGTGTAGGCTCCTTAGTGAACCATAAGGCTTAAAACCAAACCAGACTTAAGAAAACTAGACTAAAAGACACTCATCCCTCCCCAAAATAAATACAATAAAATCAAAAACTGTAAACAATCTATAACAAAAAACCCCAAGTAACTCTGCCACAGTGTCTTTTTAGTCACTTTTGCCTGAATAAAGATGAAACGTTGGAACTGTGACATTAAAGAAACTAGAATGACAAACCAAAGTTCTTCTGTAGGTCTAAACATGTTTAGTAGGGCTGGACAGTTTGGGATAATAATCGAATTGCAATGATCTTTTCCAATATTGTGATGGCGATCTAATGTGCGATTATTTTTGAAGTTCCTCATTTTACATCTTTTCAAGAAACACAAGCAGTAAATTCTACATTTTAACCCTCGCAACATTGAATAGATTAAACTAGGGCTGAATGATTTAGAAAAAATATTTGCAATTATTCTGCAAATTCAGTATGAAGTGTTGCATTGAAAGGAGGGATTGTTCTCATTTTGATTTAGAAAATCTTAGAAAAATAAGGAAAGCAAGATTCTTGTAAACTACTGTAAAAAATGGACACTTAGATGTCTGAAAGATGGGTCGAACATATCTCTGTTGCATAAAAAAATTTAACTGATATTTTAACACATTTTTAATTGCAAAGAAATACTGCACCTTTGGTAGTTTGAAAATTGGAGGAGGACATGATTAATATAAATTTGATTAAACGCCCTGCCTTAATATTCAGCTTTTTTTTACTCACTTTTGTCTCTACGTTATCCTCCCTCCTGTGGCGTCCATTATAATTACATGTGCATGACCAATTATGCAAATTAGGTGATGACATTATCAACGACAGCCAATAGCAATGTCTCTTACTGAGAAGTTGGTAACACTGCCAACAATAGCCTGAGCTCAAAAGACAGAAACTGCTGTAGTTTTTGAACAGTGGAGATGAAACTTCAGCTGATCGGTTGGAGACAAGCCAGAAAGTTCTTCTCTGCCTCAGGTGTGGCTCTTTTTACTCTTGTGTTAAAGGTCACATATCATGCAAAATACACGTTTATCTGTAGGCCTGGGTTCAAAAGGTCGATTCTCCGATTCAGACCTATTCTTTTAAAAAAAAAAATCTGATGTCGATTAAAACCCAAAGATCGATCTTTTAACAGATGCCTTTTCCCTCTCCTGTCAGCTCTTCGAGCTGACAGTCTCAGGCTTACGTCACTCAAGCAGCCTGAAAGTTGACCGGCACTCGCTTCTAAAAGTGTTTAGACTCTGATTCAAGATTTAAATCTCATGCCCAATCATCTAATTTTTGATATCTGGGCGCGTTATTAATACGAGCTGAATATCTCTTCCTCAAACCGAAACCTCAGCTGGTGCAGCACGAGCAGCAGAGCTCTACAGCAGCCATTGTTCATTCTACCCCCCCACTGCAGAGCTGCAGAAAAGTGAAAACACTCTTTCTGTCCTGAAAAGCTCTCAGTGCTGTTCTTTACTCCTTATTTCATAAAGATGTGGTCCAGACTAAACTGCAGCTGTACTAGCACTACATCCCAGCTAACTGCTACACCTTAGGCAGCCATTGCTTAACAGAATGTCTTCCAACAGCTAGACCTGTTATTACACCTGTTATCTTTACTCGTTGTAATGCTGAATCTCTGGCAGATAGTGGCTGTTAACATAAGTGAATGAGAGTCACAGTAGTACGTTCTCTTTTACTGAGCATTTTTATTAAAATATCTGTTAAATTATCTACTCGCCTTAGTTTGGTCAGGGAAAAATGATCTTGTCATGTTAAAATGGCACAAAGACATGCTTTTTATTTTTACTCTTCAATTAAAGTTCTCATATGGAGCTATCAAACTCAGATTTGTGTGGTCCATCTCTTAAAAATCTCTTCAAATAATTGCTCGTGGCTTTCACATAGTATTTTCCTCTAAAAGCACATCCCTGACTGCGTCTATGCAGTGAAAATTAGAGCAGTACTGTGCAGAGAAAATACTCCACCTTTGGTTTTCACTGCTTGAATTCTGTCTGCACTAAACTTTAAATCCCTGTTGCTCATGACCCTTCACCTTCCTTCTCGACTTTAGAAAATGTTTGAAAAAAGGCCTGAGGAGCTCTGGAGGCTGCAGCTTTTATGATTTGTTATATACAGTGTATGTGTATGGCAGGCGGTATTGATCTGGATGCTGCTGCGAGCCAGACGCGCCTCCCCAAATGGACAGAAGACAAAGAAACAAGACAGAATATCCACTCCTACTGTACAGCCTGGCTACTGGGCACATTCCCCGCCTCCGTCGCCGTGGAAACCCAGCATCAGTTGAGCCTGCAGGGTGACAACAAGCCCAGTAGAGCAGGAGAGGGTTGGTTTGTGCCCTGGCAGCAGGATTGAGACCTTTCCATGGAGCTCTCTCTGCAGTACTTCAGCAGCTGACGGCTCCGTCACATGGCAGCAGAGTCCAACTAAAACAACTAGAACATTCTGCTTTAGAAGATTATTTGCCTCTCTCCATGTTTGCTTTCACTGAGAGATGCCATTCACACCTTTCAATTGCTTTTCATTCGTGCTATCGCTCACATCTCCTCCACACAATGTGCCTCCTTTGTGCGCTGAATTAGAGCCATTGTGTGTGCAAACCTTCAGCCGCTGTATCAGGATCTCTCATCGCTCTCACACAAATTCATTTCAGCTTTTATTACAGCACAAGCATGCATTACCACTACCTGCCATTTTTATACAGCCAGGGGGAATAAATGAGTACTTAGTGGAACTGTAAATACGTTCACACAATGCTGACACTCGACTAAAGCTGAGCTGGTGATTAGAACCAGCCTCTCTGACGTTTCAGCTCCTTCAGATGACTTCATCCTTTTCATTCTGACATTATAACAACACTGAATGTATCTTTTCCTCCGTCGCGGTCTGCCAGAATCTAAGCCGAGCCCACATTCTCATTGTGAGTTAGTATTTTGGTGCTGAAGCCTCATGGGAACTTGTTTCTGTGAGTTGCAGGGCAGACGCCCAGGTCTGCTGTAGCGCCAGATGGTGCTTCATTAGATCTTGTGTTGTGTGTTTGGTGTGAAGCGTAGGAGGAGCGGGGCGGATGTTTGTTCCCATCGACAGCCAGACTTTAAGTCTGGTTTCATCCCTTTAGAAAGCCTCAGAGTGCCTGGCAAGCAGAGTGATACTACAGACGAGTGTGAAGGGAGAAAACGCCGACTATTGTTGTGTTCCTGCTCACTTAAAGAGGAGTCACGTTTCAGTCTTACACAGCATGTGTTTAAATCCTTACATGAGGCGACGAGGGACAACGGCCTTACAGTATGATGTAAGAGTGATAACCACAGCTCCGTCTACACCTTTATATCCTACAGATATGTTTAAAAACGCATAGATGATTTCAAAGTTGAGAGTCTCATGAAGAAACTACATCCAGAACCACATGGCGGTCATAGGCCTCTGCAAGGTTTTCAGTTGGCAGACAGCATCAGTACAGTAGTGGGTCAAGAAGCAGGGCTGGGTGGATGAAGAAAATCTCAGAAAGTATTCTGCATCACATTCATAACTGCCTGGAAAGCACAACTAACATCGCAAAGCCATTAGACTCCATGTCTGTCATCAGGTGGATCCATGTTGAAAAGCTTCAACCTGGTAAGAAAATGACAGACAGATCAGCAAGAACGTCTGAAGTGTCCCACTACTGTAGTCGCAGCTACATCACAGATGCTGCACAGGCCATTCTACTGAAGGGTGTGCCACACCGCCAAAACTTACCAGACCACTGGCTGTCATCTCTTTAGTCATATTATTAGCATTATCTCTCTCAACAGCATGCTCTGTACATCTATTTCTACATACTGACACACATTGGTCACTGCTGTGGGCACATTATATTCCATGCAGCAAGGCCGATGACTGATAACAGGACAACCATCAGCTGATACTGATGTCAGACAAACGCATTAATGTAGTGGTTCTCAACCTTGGGGTCGGGACCCCCTTAGGGGTCGCGAGATGCTGAGAGGGGGTCACCAGATGCCTTCAAAAAATGAATAATATTTTTTAAATAACACTGTTGCTACTTCACACCAATTAAACCCTTTTCATCACTTTTTAAAACCAGTTTTAGCACATTTTTGCCACTTAAACCCATTATTGTCCATTTTAAACCCCTTCCATCCATTTTTCTGCCTGTTTTTGCCTCTTCTAAACCCGTTTTCTCCACTCTCTGCCTGTTGTTGCCTCTGTTGACCCATAATTGCCTCTATCAACCACTTTTTACACCCTTTTTGCCCATTCTAACCAGAGTTAACCCATTGTTGCCAGTTTATATAATTTTTTTCATCCCATTCCATCTAATTTCCACCAATATTTTGCACTTTAAAGACATTTCAGCCACTTTTTAATCCCCTATTAATATTTTTTGTACCCATTTGTGCCACTTTAACTCATTTTTGTTTATTTTCTTGCCACTTTTAACCCATTTATGTTCTTTATAACTCCAATTTCAACACCTTTTCTACCATTTTTTTAAAGCCATTTTAGTTGTGTTATTAGCAAAAGTTATTTTTATTTAAAGAAGGCAAAATGAAAAAATAAAGACATTTGTACATTTAATAAGAGTGGTTATTATTCAGGGCAAAAATAAAGTATGTTTATCACAGCTTAACTTCACAATAGACCATGGTTTTACTGACCTCCATGGTCCCCCAGTTTGGCTGGGTCCCAGAAACCTCCCCCTTTTTCCCTCTCATGGACGGCCTTGTCTCCACATGACAGTTCTTGAATGTTTCTGGTTGTTCAACCACCTTCAGGTCTAGTGGGGGTCCCCAGTCTCTGGCGCCTTTATTTTGGGGGCTGCGGGCTGAAAAGGTTGAGAATCTCTGCATTACTGCATCTTTACAAACAACTCTGTCTTCACCTAGACATGGTTAGAGAATATATCATCTTTGAAAGCCGGATATTACCCAGCCCCAGCAGAAAGCAGTTTAAATGAGATCATTTTAACAGCTGCATGAGCAAAGTTCTCTGCTTCTCTCTCTGAACAGGGTAAACAACCTGTTAGGTACATGTCGGCTGTTTGTTGAACGTCGCCTGTGTTTGCAGAAGCGGCACGATCCACCAGAGGAGACTGACAGGAGGAGGGTTCATGCAAACAACGTGATGATTTACGCACACACCCAGACGTTCTCCAGCGCTGGTGAATCATCTCAAGCTGTCAGACAAACACATCAGACATGCAAACTCAGGAAAAATGCAGAAACACACACAGAGTTTGTCTTAGCGTTGTATAAACAGAAAATAGAGACGTATTAGTGACATATCTCAGCCTCCAGGCCTCAAACCTCTAACAGCATGCAGCTTTGCATTGTGGGTGGTGTGATAGAAACCTGAGCTGGCTCCTTGCAGATGTTGTGGTTTGAGCTTCTACAGCTGCTCAGGCTCGTACAAACACTTAAAGTAACTCCTTCCTCTCCCCGGCCCGTCTGCATGGCCACATGGAGCTCAGATAGATGCTGATGATAAGAGACTGCAGAAGAAAGGGCACAATTACAGCAACCACACGCTGCAGGGAAGCAGGTGCCAGAAACAAAAAAGAAAGGGAGGTTTTTCCCTGGATGTAGACTAACACTCAGCTGCAGAATATTCCAGATAGATGCCATCTCACAGGCAGATACAGGAGGAGACTGTTAATCAGCTGGTTAGAGAGGAGATGGAATCATCTTTAACCCTTATCTATCCTGTTCTGATCCTCATATCAGGGTACATCAGAGGCCTCTCTGTTTCAGGTATCTGATTTGTCTTACAACCACTAAACATCAACGTCTACAGCAGTGATACTCAATGGTTAGAGCAACATGTGGCTCTTTAATGTCTAAATTTGAAATATTATTTCCCCAGAAAACCATAAAAAAGGGAAACTTTGACCTCAGAATCATCCATTTCCGTTTGTTTCCCACACTTATACAGTAGGCTTTAATTGTCAAACTTAACTGTCAACCTTTATTTTTGTCTGTATATTTCCATTGCCCTTCTTTCCTGCATTTTGCAAATTGCTTTTTTTTCCCCCTTTTTTGCCCATTTAAGGTGACTTTTGCTATTATATGTCACTTTTCCCATTTTCCCCCACCTTTTTGCTGCTTTTTGACAATTTTTACCTTCGCCAAGTAGGTTATGTGATCGGGTGGGTTTGTTAGTTAGTTTGTTAGTTAGTTTGTTAGCAACATAACTCAAAGAGTTATGGACGGATTTTGATGAAATTTTCAGGAAATGTCAGAAATGGCATAAGGAAGAACTGATTAGATTTTGGGACTGATCCGGATCACTGTCTGGATCCAGGAATTTTTTAAAAGGATTCTGTACTATTGGGAGATAAGGCTACTGGCGGAGGGCTGCGCTGTTATCACTTTACACCAGGAGATGGTGGACATGAGTAGCTTCAATCCCAGCAGCATTTTTTGGTGTTTCCATTCAAAGTTTTGGAGTTTATAGAGTTTGAAAGACGCACGCCCGGTCAAGGAGACGAGTTGGAGCATAACAGAGAGAAAGACAGCGAACTGTAGTGAGAATACTCACAATGCTGGGAGGAATAGAGGAATATTCACCCTCTGACATGACTTCCAGTCGTCTGGTGAGACCATGGGTGAGACTATCAGTGCATCTGTTGGCATCGGCAGGCAATGCTTCCACCATGACAGTCCACCTGTAGTGAAGCCGATGCTTTGCCTCACTGTGTTTCCACCCCACTGGGGAGGGAGTAATCGGCGAATGCTGTGGTGGGGGGGGCACATGGGGACAGATCCAGGAATTTTTTAAAGGATTCTTCACTATTGGGAGTTAGGGCTAATGGTGGAGGTCTGCGATCTCCGAGTGCTTTTCTAGTTGTTATAATCACTAATTTCCCCCTCCTTTTTTTTACCAAATTTAGTCACTTTTCACTCATTTTTTGCCACATTTTTGCTGCTTTTCTACCAGTATTGCCATCTGTAAGTCATTTTTTTGTCACGTCTCACCCATCTCTGCCACTTTTTCCTCCACATTTTTGCCACTTTTTACCCAGTTTTTGCCATTTACTGCTTATTTTACCCGATCACGCATTTTTGGCCACTTTTTTGCATCTTTTTCACCTATTTTGCCAGCTTTAACTTATTTTTATTGCCACGTTTATACGACAACGTTTTGCTTCCGTTTTCCGTTTTCGTCTCCAAAACGTTCCACGGAAAGATGGCAACGTTTTCAAAACGATCTCTGTTCACATGAGACTGCGGGAAACACCAAAAACGATGTAGTATACATGCCATGTATACATGGAGAATCAGTGCTCAGTTACTATGCTCCATATATCTGGAACAAACTCCCAGAAAACATCAGGTCTGCTGAGAGTTTGAGTTCTTTTAAATCAAGGTTGAAGACTCACCTGTTCACTGCTGCCTATGACTAAAAAACTTTTTACCTTTCTAATTTTCCATCTTTGCTCGAACTCTGCACTGTAGCTTTTACTTTATCTGTTTTTATCTTTATTGTTTTTTTTTTTTTGCTGTTTTAAAAAAACTTTCTATGTGTGTTTTTATCTTTTTTGGATTTTATACATATAAAGTTCAGACAAATGGCACTAGGGATGTGTCTATCTTGTGTGGGTCTTATTTGCTGTTTTTAATCACCTTTTACATGCTTTGTTTAAAAGGTTTTCATTGTGTTTCTTTTTCCCTTTGTCAATGTATTTTAATGACCTGTGTGAAGCACCTTGAATTGCCTTGTTGCTGAAATGTGCTATACAAATAACCTGCCTTGCCAGGCCAGTAGATGGCGGTGTGATTTTCATGCCTGCACCAGGTTCTGACTCGACCCACAGGCCCTTCGACGGCGTATGGGTCGAGTCAGAATCTAGTGCAGGCACGAAATACGTCTCCGCTGATCCAAGTGATGGTGAAGTAAATCAACACTTTGTTGGAGAAGTACAGTTAAATTCAAAAGAGTGAGGAGCACGAATAGTACACTGGTATCCATCCAGCCATCTTAGTTTTGGGGATGTGCTATAAGCCTAGTCGCACTGTTTACACGGAGACGGAGACAGGGGCGTTTTGAAAAACTTCCACTCTGGAGTGCGTTTTCCAAAAAGTTCCGTTTTCAGGCACCAAAATGCCGTTGCCGTCTAAACTGTCAGCCAAAACGCAACAAAACGTTTGCGTTTTCACTCGAAAACGTCATATAAACGGCCCCATAGATTGTGCAAAGGTATTTTCAGCTATTTGGCTCTTTGGTTGAGCAGAGTAAACTAATGCTGCTCTACGGCAAGTCAGCTGTGCAGGCCAAAGGAGCAAGCACCCACCATGCCAACACTGAGATGTTCTTCATCCACCCTACCAGACTGCCACCAACAACACTGAGATGTTCTTCATCAACTCTACCAGACTACCACCAACAACACTGAGATGTTCTTCATCAACTCTACCAGACTACCACCAACAACACTGAGATGTTCTTCATCAACTCTACCAGACTGCCACCAACAACACTGAGATGTTCTTCATCAACTCTACCAGACTGCCACCAACAACACTGAGATATTCTTCATCCACTCTACCAGACTGCCACCAACAACACTGAGATATTCTTCATCCACTCTACCAGACTGCCACCAACAACACTGAGATATTCTTCATCCACTCTACCAGACTGCCACCAACAACACTGAGATGTTCTTCATCCACCCTACCAGACTGCCACCAACAACACTGAGATGTTCTTCATCCACTCTACCAGACTGCCACCAACAACACTGAGATGTTCTTCATCAACTCTACCAGACTGCCACCAACAACACTGAGATGTTCTTCATCCACTCTACCAGACTGCCACCAACAACACTGAGATGTTCTTCATCCACCCTACCAGACTGCCACCAACAACACAGCCTCCTTCAAGATGCTGGCAGAAATCCAGTATGGTGCATCCCTGCTTTCATGGCTTATTTTGGTCTGTGTCCTGGTTGCACTGCTACTGTCACCAACATGACATTGCTTACCTGCATATGCTCTGATCGTCTCTTTAGCCACATTTGATATCTGTGCTTAGTTTCTTAATGCTAGGAATTTTCTAACTGTGGTGTCAAAAAAATAAGGTTTACGTAGAACAAATATGACAGATACAGCCTGAACATTATAACCTGTTCATTTAAAGAAGCACAATAAAGTGCAGCGCTGAGACGATGGACTTTAAAAGAAGAGGGTCCATGTAGCGTGCAGAGGCCGTGTGGAGGAGTTGTAATAAAACTGATGTAGAAGACAGATTCCTTCATTCCTCTGGGACGCTGCAGACTGAGAGCTGGCTGGCTCGTCTTTGACGTGGAGATCACCAGAGCTTTACTCTTATTACACACATAAATTACACAGGCTGAGCAGTGAGCACTTGTCATAGTGTTAATGTCGCACTGGGGAGCAAAGACAAATACAACACCAGTCAGTAAACAACACCCAACAAAGGACAGCAGCGGTGTGAGTCTGTGCTCCTCACACTAAAGACGGCTCGTCTTCTATCGCTGTTCATGCAAACATATTCAACCTTCACTGTGTTGGACATTATTGATTGTTTATGCAATCGATAGGAAATAATGATGGAGGTCAGAGGTCAGCATTAGCATAAAGTGTGTGTTTGGATGAAGAATCCTCGACTCATGTCATTATCTAGTTGTTGGCTTTACATTTAATTCAATACAAACTGCATTTTTCCCTTTGTTTTTATTTGCATTGATGACATCCTTACCTGAGTGGTGTTTTATACTTTCAGAGTGTATGCACGTCTATTCAGGCTGCAGACTCATCTAGTATTACCTCTGAAACTGAACTAGCTAAAGCTGTTTTCACATTAGAGCATGGTGCATGCGTTAGGGTGCTTACAGTTCAATTCAGATATCAAATTAGCTAGCACAAGATTTACAAGATGGTGAGATGGATTATCTATCATTTTTCAAAATGTCTTTCAAACTGTGATGTAGCCTCCCACCACTAGCGAGCGCTGTAGCTTCAGTTAATGACCGATGCCTCCCTGCCTCAGCTTTCAACCAGAACATGTGAGGGACGTGAACATGAGATGTGAAACGGTTGGGTTCTCATAGGAACTCTTTGTGATGGCAGCATTTTGATTAGAAATTTGAATTAAGTTGTATGGAGGCTGGGCTGCACGGTGGTGCAGGGGTTAGTGCTGTTGCCTCACAGCAAGAAGGTTCTGTGTGGAGTTTACATGTTCTCCCCGTGCATGCGTGGGTTCTCTCCATGTACTCCGGCTTCCTCCCACCACCAAAAACATGCTCCTTAGGTTAACTGGTGACTCTAAATTGCCCGTAGGTGTGAGTGTGAGAGTGCCTGGTTGTCTGTCTCTATATGTCAGAGCTGTGATTGACTGAACACCAGTCCAGGTTGACCCCGCCTCTCGCCCAATGACAGCTGGGATAGGCTCCAGCCCCCCGCGACCCCAACGAGATAAGCGGTATAGAAAACGGATGGATGTATGGAGACTGCTGAGGGTGACACTCATGCTTCACACTCAGCCAACGTCATGAGTGAACACATGAAGCATGATTTAATCTGCAAAGATAAACAGTCTGGTGAAGATAGATGCTATCTTTAGCCACACTTTACTCAGCATACCAGCCTCACACCACAAACCAACTGACAATGATCCTGTTAAGACGTCGACTGTTTTTGGAGCATTTTTTCCACTTAGTTAAATGTAATCTAAATCAGTGGTTTTCAACGATGGGGTTGGGACCCCCATGGTGGTCACGAGACACTGAGAGGGGGTCGCAAGATGCCCTACATGTACTAAGAATATTTTTAAAATTAAACTGTTGCCACTTTACACCAATTTTAACCCATTTTTTCTACTTAAAAACCCATTTTTTCCCAATTTTAAAACCTTACCAACACTTTATTCTGCCTGTTTTTGCCCCTTCTAAACCAAGTCTTGCCACTTTACACCTATTTTTGCCTCTGTTGACCCATTACTGCCTCTATTTACCACTTTTTACCACATTTTACACCCATTTCAACCACATTTCACTGTGATATGCTCATTTTTACCAGTTTAAGGCAATCCTGCCAGTTACGTTTTTCTGCCAGAGTGAACCCTTTTTGTTAGTTTATATCAATTTTTCAATCGTTTCCCCAAATTTTCCACCCATTTTTGCCAATATAAAACCATTTCAGCCACTTTTTAATTCCCCTTACCACTTTCTATGGCCGCTTTATCCACTTTAACCTATTTTTGCCATTTTTGCTTATTTTTTTGTCAATTTTATCAATTTTTGCCACTTCTAACCAATTTCAGCTACTTTTAAAATCCATTTCACCACCTCTTCCACCATTTTTTGCCGTTGAATACTTTTTTTTAGCCATTTTTTAACCCATTTTATTTCTGTTTTAACAAAAGGGATTTAAACCCATCTTTAAGAAGGCTGTCTACCACAGAAATGAATAAAAAAATATACTTGCTTCTTTGGTAAGAGTGGTTATTTCTCAGGTTAAAACTTCCCCCTCATGGACAGCCTTGTCTCCACATGACTATTCTAGAACGTTCCTGGTTGTTCAACCACCTTCAGGTCCAGTGGGGGTCCCGGGTCTCTGGCACCTTTATTTTTGGGGTCCTGGGCTGAAAAGGTTGAGAATCCCTGATCTAAATGAATGTTAAGCCAGATTTAAGAAAAACATTGTTCAAGCACTGGGTACTTTTCAGCATGGAGGATGGTAAAGTTAATCCCAAACATTTCCAGTCTCTTCAAAAACCCTCCTAACTGTGCAGTTTGGACCTCTGTCTGTCCTCTGAGCTGCGCGGCAGATGTGGAAGTAGGACCAAGGCTGTTGTTGGTTAAAATAATAATATCTATGGTGGCAGGCTGGACTCCAAGGAACATGAACAGATGTCACCATGGTTGTCTTCTCTTCTCCCTTCTTCATGGTGGATCTGTACCACCGCCTACTGTATTGGCCTGTGCACAAGCCTGCAAGCAACGGTGTTACTAATGTGAAAGCAGACCAGCAGGGGGGAGGGAAGGGGGAGAGATTGCACCTAGGCATGGGACTAAACGACTGTGCCAAACATAATAACACCTTCAGTTTGTCTGAATAGAATTGTTAAAAAGATTAGAGATGCATGATTTTATCAGCATGATATACGGTTGCAAGAAAAAGAATGTGAACCTCTTGGAATTACTGAGATTTCTGCATAAATTGATCATCAAATGTGATCAGATCTTCATCTAAGTCAGGGGTTTTCAAAGTGGGTGAGAGTGATCCTTCCCTAAGAGAAAATTATTCATTCAGTGGACCCCCACCCACAAAAAGATTCAGACTGAAAAAAACTTAACCATAATTTCAAACATTTATGTCTAATTTTAAATATTTTTAACATTTTTATATCTTTGATATTTTGTCCTGCCAATGTTCTTAAACATCTGTCTTTGCCAGGTAATCAGTTATTTGGTTTCACTAATGATATTATTGCCAATACTACCTGATTATTCTGCTCTGATAATCCTTAAAGCAGCGTTACTCAACCCAAGAGCCAAACTGTTGAAAAATACCTCTGCTAGAGCCACAATCTAAGATGTGGAGAGTGGCAAAAACCGCTTAAAGTAGCAATAAAAATGAGTAAAAGCTGGCAAAAATGGTCAAAAAGCAGCAAAAATGGGTGAAAATGGGGATAAAAAATGACAAAAAAATGAGAGACAGGTGGCAAAAACAAGGTAAAAAAAAAAAGATAAAAATGGGTAAAAAGCGGTCAAGAGTGGCAAAAATGGGCACAAAGTGGGAAAAAAGTGGTATTAAATGACAAAAGGATGCTTAAATGTGCAAAAGTGGCAAAAAATGGTGAAAAAAGGACAAAAATTGGAAACAGTAGCAAAAAGAAGTGGCAAAAATAGGCAAAGAGTAGGAAAAAAGTGGATGAAATGGATAAAAAGTGTCAAAAATGGTATAAAGGGGTAAAAAAGTTTCCCTTTTTTCAGGTTTTCTGGGGGAATAATATTTAAGATGAAGACATCAGAGAGCCACTAACAATCACACGTTGAGTATCACTGCCTTGAAGTTACTATCAGTCTGCTCAGTTTGCTCCATGCACAGCAGAAGTTAGCAAAGAAAATCACCTTTTTTTCCAGTTTTTGGTTCCGCGCCTCCCCTGAAGTTCTGTGGCGCCCCCCAGTGGAGGCCCGCCTCACACTTTGAAAACCGCTGATCTAAGTTACAAGAGACAAACACAGTCTGCTTAAACTAATACCACATAAACAACTTTATATTTTCATGGTTTTATTGACCACAACAGGCGAACATTCACAGAGCATGGTAGCCCTGGATTTAATGACTGGTTGACCCTCCTCTGGCAGCAATAACCTCAACCAAACGTTTCCTGTAGATTCAGATCAGACCTGCACAACGGTCAGGAGGAATTTTGGACCATTCCTCTTTACAAAACTGTTTCAGGTCAGCAATCTTCTGGGATGTCTGGTGTGAATGGCTCTCTTGAGGTCATGCCTCAGTATCTCAGTTGGGTTGAGGTCAGGACTCTGACTGGGCCACTCCAGAAGGCGTATTTTCTTCTGTTGAAGCCATTCTGTTGTTGACTTGGGTTGCTGTCCTGTTGCATCACCCATCCTCTGTTGAGCTTCAGTTGGTTGGTTGACAGATGGCCTCAAGTTCTCCTGCAAAATGTCTCGTCTCCGTCCAGGCCCTGAGGCAGCAAAGCAGCCCCAAACCATGACGGCCCCTCCACCATATTTCACAGTTGGGATGAGGTTGTGATGTTGGTGTGCTGTGCTTTTTTTCTCCACACATAGCAGTGTGTGTTCCTTCCAGACAACTCAGCTTTGGTTTCATCTGTCCAGTGGTGCTGTGGAACATCCAGGTGCTCTTTTTCAACCTTCAAATGTGCAGTGATGTTTTTTTTGACAGCAGTGGCTTCTTCTGTAGCGTCCTGCCATGAGCTCCATTCCTGTTTCATGTTTTAAATGTGGTAGATTGGTCAGCAGAGATGTTAGCATGCACCAGAGTGTTCTGTAAGTCTTTAGCTTACTTGCTAGGATTCTTCTTTGCTTCATTAAACATTCTGCGCTGTGCTCTTGGAGTCATCCTTACTGGACTGCCTCTCCTAGGGAGAGTAGCACCAGTGCTGAACCTTCTCCATGTAGAGACAGTTTGTCTGACTGTGGACGGATGAACATCAGAACATCAGGGTTCACATCCTGTTCTCCACTGTGCTCGGTGAATGTTTACATGTAGTGTTCAATAAAAACATAAAAACATGTATTTGTTTGTGTGGTTTAGTTTAAGAGGGCTGTGTTTGTCTATAGTTGACTTAGAGTGGGGGGGGGGTCACATACTTTTTCATGCAACTGTAGATATCTGCAGATATTAGCTCAAAAGGTTAAATCAGTGGTTCTCAACCTTGGGGTCAGGACCCCACTTGGGGTCAGGAGACACTGAGAGGGGGTCACCAGATGCCTTTATTCTTTATTAGAAGTAAATAATTTGCACTTGTTGTCGTTTCTTATGTTTGGGGGTGAGGCTGTTCCCTTCCAAAGCAGGAACAGCTGACATTCCTACCTTTCCTGTGCCTGTAAGAAAAGCCTGAGGTGGGGAGAGAAGCAGCAGAGCAGGCATCAGTGACAACTGAAAGGCCCTCATTAAGTCAGAAGCAGAATAAAGGAGGAGCTGGGGTGGAGGGGGGTTGCAAAAAGCATCTTTGCAGCACAAGTGCGATTAGCCAATAGCGTGCTGAAGCTCGCCGTCAGCTGATGAGGGCTTGCATGAGATCAGCTGATCTCAATTATATGGCAGCGCCTGCCTGAACTAGAATTCATCTCCAGTCTTTCTTTCAGTAACGTTTAAAGAAAAGCACAGTAGTAACACAGCAGTAAACATGGGTGTGTCCCAACATTTTTGGAACGTGTTGCTGGCATCTCATCATTTCTTTGTGTTGTATTTTAGGTTGTTCTCACACCTGATAGTCCGGGGGACTCGGTCCATTTTGGAACAGAAATTGCAGCATTGTTGCTCTTTGTCTGGTGTGCATTCACACTGCTCTTGGCCAGTCAGACCAAGACTGAACACCTACAACCTCTGCCCATTAGGGGCGCTGTCGTCACAAACAAATGGCGACCAAGAAGAAAAGCCGGCGTAGAAGAAGACGAAGCGGGGTGATCCAGCTCCTTCCGGCGGTCTTTTTTCCACATAATGAAAAAAACACAGAATTTACGCTGTCTTGGGTTTCTGCTCTTGCATTGGGGCAGAAGGAGCAGTCAGCGAGACGGTGAGCCAACATGTCGTTCTTTGCATGAGACAAATAAATAAGCACGGACCACAACGTGTTGCCATGGCTACACAGATGCCAAGCGAGGTACCGAAATGTATTTGAGTGTATTAAATCACATATAAATCCTTATATCATTACACTTTATGCCACTTCCTGTCTTTGGTTCAAAAGTTTCTCTGCTTTGCTTTCACACCTCTAATGAATCGCACCAGGGTTTGGTTGGAAGCGGACTGAGACCCCCTGTTTTCAAGCGGACCAGAGTCCACTTGTTTGGTCCACACCAGAGTTTGTGTGAGCTTTCACACCACTCCAAACAAACCGGACTATCCGGGAAAACGGACCAGAGTTTGTTTAAAGCGGACCAAACAGCTCTGGTGTGAATGCGCCCTAGATTTAATGTAGGATGAGGAATCAGGAATCGCTGTATTCTCTTTAAGTCCCATTTTACACCATGTTCCAACTTTTTTGGAATGGAGCTGTGCCACTAGTTTTGATGAAAACCCCTCAGAAAAGGTTATAAAGGCAGTGATTACATAATGCTGTAAGGGATTGTTCTTCTAACTGTACATTTCTGCTTCACTCTGATAGGCTGTAACGGTGGAGATCTGTTCCTCCTCAGAAACGCTGAGCTGTCACTGGGAGATGAAGATGTGCATTAATCTGTACTTATTGAAGCGGTTAATGGACTATTCAGGAAAATACCAACATTCAGTGTTTGCTTCATTGCTCCTGGAGAACATAAAGTCCTGCCATTAGGCAGACTGATTAAAATCACAAATCAAAATCTTCTGCTTTTCCTGTTTTATTAGGCTCCGTAGATTCTGGTTTATTACTTTTGTTGACACTGTGAATAAGACATAAATGTCACCATCTGGCACGTGGAGCAGGAGCGCTAATCCCTGATTCACATCTCTGTTCGAGGATGGAGAGAGCAAACCTATACGGAAATACCTCAGGTGATCCAGTTCATATCAACACTGATATCAGGATGTTAAAGATAAGAACACCATCATCAATCAAAAACATCATTTTTAACCACAATGGTATGAGAGAGGAAGTTAGGAAACAAGCAGGACAAGAAGGTGGAGACTCCCCTTCTTCTACATCTCAGCCTTCATGAAATGCAAACAGTGAGATAGTATAGAGGTAGAGTCTGATGATCCAGGGAGGGAGACCCATCTATATTCACAGAGGGAGTCAAAAAGCTCCCCAGAGGGAAGGCGCCAGGCGTGGATGAGCCTGTTGGGCTGTCATGGCTGACAGGCCTTTCTAATGTGGTGTGGAGGTCTGGGACAGGACCTGTGGAGTGGCAGACTGGAGTGGTGGTCCCCATTCCTTTAAAAAGAAGGACCAGAGGGTGTGCTTTTATCAGGGTATCACATGCTCTGCCCATGAACTTCACTCTAGGGTAGTGTTTCCAAACAATTTTTCTTTGGAGCCCCCCCCCCACATACAGTGCTTAACAAATGTATTAGACCACTCTAACCCTAACCACTGTCAGGTTTCTGCCACAGCTGCCCTAAATTAACAGCATTGGTAAATACCAAAATCATGTTCATGTTTGTGCAATGGTTAATACACCAATATGTAGAAGCTCTTTAACCCAAATAATATTTTTAATGCTAAAATAGAATTATTATTGTTATCCATGAATTTTCAAATTTACTGATTTACAAAAAACTGAAAAATAGTAAAGCACATTAATATTTCTGATTAATATGTCAAGTTATAGTTATGTACTGACATTCCTGAACAGAAAAATGAGTTTTAGTGGTTGAATGTTATGCTTGATTCATTTCTGACTTCTCAGAGAAGCCCAGTGAGCCGGCTCAGATTTGGGAGAATTCAGTTTGAAATTCCTCATTCCTGTTCAAAATGGTAAAACATGGAGAGCTGACTGAAAATAAAAGAGTCCACATTGAAGCACTTCATGATGCTGGACGGTCTCTGAGACAGATATGACAGGTGGTCTGATACATTTGTTAAGCCCTGTACCTAAGAAAAGCGGAACCCCCACGGGTCCCACTGTGACAGTGAGCTTTAGGACTGAGAGTTTGTGTCTGTGTGTGTGGACCCTTAGTACCAGTCTGTTTATGATTTCCGTGGACCTCAGAATGCCATCTCCGCTTTTTGCTGATGATGTGGTTCTGCTGGCTTCCTTGAGTATGGACCTCTAGCAGGTACTGGAGCCGTTTGCCCCGTGAGTGAGTCTCTGCCTCAGGTGAAGGAGTTAGGGTAAAGAGCTTGAGACTGGTGCAGCATCAGCGAGACTGCAGAGGTTCAGAGGGAGCTGAGCCAAAAGGCAAAGCTTTTGATTTACTGCTTGACCTACCTTCCAGCCCTCACCTGCGGTCATGAACTCTGGGCAACAGCAGGAAGAATGAGATCGTGGATGCACACGGCTGAAATGACTCCTCTTTGCAGGGTGGCTGGGCTCAGCCTCAGAGACAGGGTAGGGGGTGTAAACATCCAAAGGGAACCCTACTCCTTTGCATCATAAGGATGGATGCCTCCTGGGCGCCTCCCTCTGGAGGTTTCCCGGGCACAAGAAGATGGAAGTAGACCTTGGGGAAGACCAAGATTGCGCTGGAGGGATGATATATCCTGTCTGGTCTGGGAGAAGAATATCAGCCTACTGCCTGCTGGACCAGACCAGGGATAAGCAGAAGAATACGGATGGATGAATGGTGTAACAATTCAGCTGTGTGGATGTGATAAAGAGAGAACTGAAGTGGCAAGGAGAATCTCCCCTTTAAGAGGCAGAAAGCTTGTTGAACCGCCCTCTGCTGAAGCCATGCTGTGTGTAAGAAAGAAAGAGACTGGTAGAGACAAGCAAACAGACTGTTTTACCCTCAATGTTTGGAAAATCAGGCCAAGGTTTTACTTTTAGATGGTGACCTCCTGATGGGACATGTATATCTGGTCAACAGTTCAGATTGGAGACAGCAGTTTGACAGAATCAGGCAGTAGCTGGTTGGCCTTTGTGCTGAAATCAGATTCTCAGTGTGTGCACATCTTCCCTAAAAAAGATTAAAACAAGAATACAGAGAGATGCAGCATGCATTGAGAGGGGATGGTAGCGTTCACGCTGACCGTATGTGCACGCAGCATGAACTCCATTCACCAGTCCGATGTCAGGCTGAAGGTAAGACGCCGCCCTCCTCCCTCAGCTCTACGTGCAAACAAGAAAAGACTCCAGCCCGTTTTGCGTTTGACCTTCTCGTGTCTCCATGTCTCCTCTCTCTCACAGGAGATCGATTACTTCTCCAGTTAAGCTTTTATTGCTGATGATGGGTCAGTGGGGGTTGTTTGTTATTCGCTTCTATACGCCCCCACTCTCACACGGACCATTCACCCTGCAGACATCAATATTCCCATGACCCTCAGAAAGAACCCCTCCGCTCAGACAGCGGGGCCGGCCCAGACTAGTGCAGCTTTACATAATCAATATCTTCAATAAAGAAAAGGGAAAAGTCAGCGCTGAGATCTTGGTTTGAATACCACTGAGCCACTAGGGATGGGCAATATGTCAGGGTTTAGGATATCTGACAAAGATTTTAATCAAACCTTATGAAAGAAAATACTGCTATATCTATTTAGACTGTGTTGATTTAAAATCTTAAAAAATTAGTTTAGTCTGACATAGAATTGTCATTTTTATCTCAGCCACCTGCCCATTACACCAGCAGGGACTGTAATGACATTCTATTCAGGTCCATGTACTCTAATCTGGAGTTGGAGCATTTATGAGGTCAGGCTCTGATGTTGGACCAGAAAGCCTGGACCACAATCTCTGTTCCACTTCATCCCAAAGATGCTGGACGGGGTTGAGGCCATGACTCTAGTCTCCTTCTCTGGTCTCTGGGCCACAGTCCTGCTGGAACAGAAAAGGGCCTTCCCCACACAGCTGCCACACAGTTGGAAGCATAGCATTGTCCAGAATGTCTTGGTCTGCTGAAGCATTAAGACTGGCCTTCACTGGAGATAAGGGGTCTAGACCAGACCCTGAAAACCAGCCCCATACCATTATCCCCCCTCCACCAAACTTCACAGTCAGACAGGTAACGTTCTCCCAGCATCCTCCAGACCCAGACTCACCATCTGACTGTAAACAAAGATGATTGGTCACGCCACAGAACACGTCTCCACTGCTCCACAGTCCAGTGTCGGTGCGTTTTACTCCACTCACTCTGATGCTTTCCTAAACTCTTCCTCTTCCTTATAATATCACTGATAGTTGACTGTTGAATATCCAGGGATAAAATTTCCCCAATAGTCTTATGACAAGGTGTCATCATCACAGAGCCACACTGGAAGTCTCTGAGCTCCTCAGAATGACTAATTTAGGATCACCTGCATGGCTAGGCGATGATTCTATACACTTGTGGCAATGGTTCAATAATCAACAGGTGTGGACAAATACTTTGGACCATATAAAGTATATTACAGCAACATGAAAAAAAAGTGGGTGGCATCACATCACATGCCCCAAGGTTACCCATAGTGCACGCTGGCAGCAGCAGGTCAACCCAGAATTTTGTTTCCACTCCAGTCTGCTGACCAAGGGAGCAGGTTTTAGACCTGGAAGCTTTACCCAAAGACTAGTCAGAGTAGAGGTGGGCGGTCAACCGTTATTAATACCGCCACCAGTAAAAAATGTTTCCACAAAATGGACTTCTGCAACACCGTCATCACCGGTTTAAATGCCTACGTTGTCCTGTGATACACACGCGAGGCATATCCGCTCCAACAGCTGGCAGAGAGAGTGAGTTGTGACTCTCAGCTCAGGCTGAGTCTAGTCAATAGCACATTTATCTCTAGCATTACGTGTAGCCAGGTAACTAACCGAATGTCAAGGACTCTTGCCGCTGTAACTAGGCACAGTTAGCAGACAAAAACATGCGTTTTTTCCTCTCAAAGTCTGACAGCTGTACCGCAGCTAAGTCAGTGTGCTGTCTCTGTCAGCCTGCCTGGGGCTGTGACACAAGCTAAGTGTTGCTTTGGCTGGTCTCAGAGCCCAGCACTGCAGCTCTTCCTCTTACAACGGCTTAAACAACCGTTTAAAGGTCTATTTTAACCTATGACTTTCCTTTCTAAGTCCACAGTGAGTCAAGGATCCAGGCTGCGATGTTAAACGAGGTCAGAAAAGCTGCTGTAAACTAGCTGTATTCTCCAGTACGGCAGCCAAAGCTAAGCTAACTCAATGCTAAACACAATACTATTGTCAAGCTCTTCAAAATAAAAGTCAGCGGATGTTATTTTTCTGAAACGCTTTTATTGTGAAGGTCTGCACTAGGAAACGTGTTCAAGTCATTAGCAGCTTAACAGACCCCATCAGGATAGAGATGAAATGTTAAACTTAGAGAGAAGTTAGACAGAAGTAAACCTAGAGAGTCTTAAAAAAACATGTTTTCTGTGTTCCTATACTTAGAGATGAATTGAGTACAGTGTTAATTTTAGCAGCTATTTTTAATTTTAGTCTTAGTTTTAGTCTTTAAATGAAATGCATTTTAGGTTTAGTCACATTTTATTCATATCTACCCTTTTTAGTTTTAGTCTAGTTTTAGTCCATAAAAGTCCTCACATTATAGTCTTCACTTTTAGTCCAAGCATTTATTTTCTTGTCTTAATCTGATACCAAATCATGGTAGCGTGTTCTCTGACAATCCTGGGGTCCCTGCTTTCTACAGCTAAGAGGCAGAATAGATACAGACGTGTTGTTTTTAGACAGACCTGAGAAATATCAGGGATTTTGAATGTCTGACAAAAATTAAATTACGTTTCAGTAAAGTTTTAGTCATCTTGATGAGAACTAAGCTTAGTTTTTGTCAGTTTTAGTCATCATAGATCTATTTTTTGTTAGTTCTAGTCTAGTTATGTCATGGAAAAAAGGCTGTCGACGAACATTTTTAGTCATAGTTTTAGTCTATGAAATTAACACTGATAGAGTAAACCATCAAAGGCTTGTTTTAATGGGAGAAGGGGCTAATAACACTTGAATTTGGATTAAAAAGCATGATCTCTTTTTAATTTTGTAATACTGTGATATAATGCAGTGTCGTCAAAGGAAAGAAAAATACCATGATATGATTTTTAGGCCATATCGCCCAGGCCTAAGTCAGAGGCGTTTCTCCTCCAACATGATCAGTACTAACGCCCTTTCTTAATTTTGATTGGTCAGTGAGGTGAAGAAGCAGTGACACTGACGAGCACTTCGCTGCTCTAAAAGTTGAGCTTTAAAAAAAAAAAACAAGAGCGCTGTGAGCACGGCGACAAAAACAGCTGATGCAGACTTTAGCGGGCAGGATGCTGAGATCTGAAAACTAGGGGTGTAAATCACCAGTTTCCTCACGATAGGATACAATATCCATTCTCAGAACAACGATTCGATATTTGCCGATATCACAAAGTCTGCCACGATTCGATTTCGATTCGAGTTGATTTAGAGGTCTGTGATCGATATCAGATGATATTGTGAACCCATTTACCACAATCTGTTACTTTTCACATAAAGGAAAAACCACAATATTGATGCTCTCTCAGCTGCTAGCCATTACCTGCTTTCTGTACCTAGCAGTGTTGTGACTCATGGATGGCGGAAACTGTCATAACCAACCACGTGGGGGACTTTCAAATTAAAAGCGAAAGGTAAAAATGGCGAATAATATCGATGTTTATACTTTCAATCAATTTGACTGAGTCATTACTCAAATAATCGATCCAGATCAATGAATTGTTACACCCCTACTGAAAACACTGGACTACACTGGCTTTGTTCTAAAAATGAACACTAACAAAAACCACCGCTGTGGACCCAGGTCCAGGAGGGTTTTTTTATTTTTGATGATTCAAATCAAATCTGTTTCTTTACAGAAGCATGTCAAATATATCATGTGTAATGCTACTGAAGTAAAAAAAGATACTGAGTGATTTTGGGTCCAGCCCAGCCCTACTAACCACCATCCCTACGACCACCTCCTCTCAGCCTTCTGTTTACACTGGAAACAGCCGATTGACCATCGATTGCAGGATCCGCTCTCACCCCGAGGCTGAAAGGACAACAGACAAGGACATCTCGGCAAATAAAGATAATTCAGCAGCCCGGTCTTATCTGTTTGTTCCCGTCTCTTTATCTAATTTGGCGGTGGAACAAGCGGTGGATATAAAACACGAGCCCCCTTTTATCCCCTCACTCATGGCGCTGGAGCTCTGTGGAGGTTTAGTCTCTGCTGGATGTGAGATTTGGAGCTTCTCTGCCTGAGCTGACCTTTATAAAGATGATTTTTCTCTTTACTTTTTCTGATTTCTACTGAAGCCAGGCAGGCAGGCAAGTGGCTTATGAAATGTCGCCCTTCACCGGGTTCAGCTGAGAGGGTGGTCACCTGTGACTTGACTGGCAGATAGCGACGGCCCGTGGGGAGCTGGGAGGCAGATGGGGGAGAGAGATGAGTCTCTGAAGGTTTCTCCCCCTCCCCTCCCTTCTCTTCTCTTCTCCCCTTTCTTTTGTGTCTGTGTGTGAGATGCAGCTCCCCGGTGAGAGAGAGGGAATTTCAAAGCGCCTGCAGAGGAGAGATGAGCTGCACAGATAAGCAGTCCAGGTGAGCGAGCTAATCCTGCCGTTACACCTCACAGGCACACAACACTACAGAGATTTCAGGACCAAAGGCAAGCTGCAGAATGCTGTCCAGTTCCTGAATGCACAGAGCCTCAAACCACACAAAAGGTCAATCATTTATTCATCCAACTCTCTGGGAGAAAATGTGTTTAAGCCACTCAGTGTCAGACAGCTTCTCTCTAATGAAAGGGTGCTGGGTTTGAATTGGGAAAAAATGTGTTTAGCAGTTTGTGTACCGATGATAAGAAAAGTCATACGGCTGTTTTGGTCGTCAAGACACCAGATTTTTAAACTTTACGATACCAGTAAAAAACGAACAATATCTACAGCTGCTTCTGTTCCACAGCATCGACAACAGAAGTCCTACTCTAGTAACCTTGCAAAGCAGATGGATACGCCCGTTTCCTTGTTTCTCACTGGTGATTCCATCTTGCAAAGCCCCCATCTGAACCGTTTGGACCCGGTTAGAAAGTGACAGGACCAGTCAGCGACAAGAGGCAGTACTTTATGGCACGGCAGAGTCATTGACGTAAACAAGCAGCAATAAGAGCTGGTGCAGTTGGAAGTGTAATCATCCCATTTGGCCCGTAGGGGGGACTGCAGATCCCATCTACAGTGCCAGGCCAGATGTTAGAGCTCCTCTAATATATAGCCTTCTTAAAAATGCAAAAACCTTTCATCAAAAACAGAATTTCAATGGGTTAAAAACCGATGAAAGGGGATTTAAAAGTGACAGAAATGGGTTGAAAGAGGCAAAACTGGGCAAAAATATAATGGATGCAGTAAACACTGGCCAAAAAGGGCATTAAAAAGTGAAAAGGGGTTGATGGTGACATTAATGGGTCAACAGATGCTAAAAATATGCAGAAAGATGCTAAATGGGTTAAGAGTGTCAAAAACGGACAGAAAAAGTGGTGGAAAGGGTAAAAATGTGGTGATCAGGATTATAATTGGCAGTAAATGATAGAAAAAAAAGGTGAAAGGGGATTTTTAAGTATCAGAAATGGGTTTAAAGTGGCAAAAATGGGCAAAAGAAAGAGTTGAGGTGGCAAATATGTGCATAAACAGCGGTGAAAATGGGTTAATAGTGATGATAATTGGCCAACAGAGGCAACAATAGAGGGAAAGTGGCAAAAAAAGGGTTAAAAGCAGACAAAAGTCAGCAGAAAAAAAGTGGTGGAAAGGGTTAAAAAGGGCTAAAATTTTATAAAGCAGGTAGAAATGTGGGAAAATGTGGTGAAATGTGATTTCAAAAGCAGTTTTAATGAGTTAAAAGTGGCAAAAAAAGGTTTGACAGAGGGAAAAGGTGTGCAGAAAGTGGCAGAAATGGGTTTAAAGATAAAAAATTAAATATTCAAATGTGTAAAAAAGAGCTAAAACAAGTATAAAAAGTGGAGAACGGGGGTTAATACTCTAAAATGTGAACTTTAACCCCTCCTGGCCTCCCTCCAATAGCCAGGACAGGTCAGTGATTGGTGATGAAGAGCATTAACTTTGATGCACCAATCATTTTAATGAATATCAGCCAATAACATTAGCTCCTGATCAATCAAGCTACTTCTATTAAACACCATTTTTAAAGAAATCTAACCAAGGATCACACACCAGCTGTTCAGGACGATACACTGGTTGATTTTCTGCCGTTTCTAAATAATTTCCTTCAGACTAATCCAGCGGAGGGACAAAACCTCATCTATTGTTTCAAGAAAGTGATGGTGATATCTGATATTTAGCCAGACTGACCTACACATGCAGTCGATACCTCCCCCCTCCCCCCGAGCTGTGCCAGCTGTGCTTCAGCCACACTCAACACTATTCTGGGTAATGTGATCCTTACTGGGGTGGCACTCACAGCGGGGGAGCATCTGCTGTGGGACTGTGGAAGCAGGACAACTGCGTCCCAGTCACATACTATTACATTTGACGAGTACAGAGCGGGTGTAGCCGTAGACGACTGTCACTGCTGAGCCCAGCAGAGACTGCAGCGTTTATTCTTTAAGTGCTGACTCGGTCAGATATTAGAAATCAATACAGTGAGCGTGATTGTACGCTCCTCCATCTGGTTAGAAGAGAATTCAAATGAATTGGATGCTCTAACTTTCCTGCCTGTCAGCGTATTTTGAAAGCCAACATGTCACTGTAGTATTGGATTACATTTTCTCCCTCGTCTCCGTCTGCTGCTGACCCGACCTCGGTCCATGATACTCCTCCAGATCCCCCTGATGTTGAAGCCGTTTGGCTCCTCTCTTCAGTCCTCATACTCCTGATCTCATCCACCACAACAAACCCTGGAACCCTCCTCCATCTCAAACAGGCAACACTTTCGCCTTGTGCCAGCATGAGCTCCCATCTGCTGTCCTGGCAGCGAGCACTCACATGTAGATTAACTATCTCATCTCAGCGCACCCTGTCCAAACTCAGAGCCCCTCTACACTAATACACACACCAACAGAGCCCCTCTACACTAATACACACACCAACAGAGACACTCTACACTAACACACACCAACAGAGACACTCTACACTAATACACACACCAACAGAGCCCCTCTACACTAACACACACCAACAGAGCCCCTCTACACTAACACACACACCAACAGAGCCCCTCTACACTAACACACACCAACAGAGACACTCTACACTAACACACACACCAACAGAGCCCCTCTACACTAACACACACCAACAGAGCCCCTCTACACTAACACACACCAACAGAGACCCTCTACACTAACACACACCAACAGAGCCCCTCTACACTAACACACACCAACAGAGACCCTCTACACTAATACACACACCAACAGAGACCCTCTACACTAACACACACCAACAGAGCCCCTCTACACTAATACACACACCAACAGAGCCCCTCTACACTAACACACACCAACAGAGACACTCTACACTAATACACACACCAACAGAGACACTCTACACTAACACACACCAACAGAGACACTCTACACTAACACACACACCAACAGAGACACTCTACACTAACACACACCAACAGAGACACTCTACACTAACACACACACCAACAGAGCCCCTCTACACTAACACACACCAACAGAGACACTCTACACTAACACACACACCAACAGAGCCCCTCTACACTAACACACACCAACAGAGCCCCTCTACACTAACACACACCAACAGAGACCCTCTACACTAACACACACCAACAGAGCCCCTCTACACTAACACACACCAACAGAGACCCTCTACACTAATACACACACCAACAGAGACCCTCTACACTAACACACACCAACAGAGCCCCTCTACACTAACACACACCAACAGAGACCCTCTACACTAACACACACCAACAGAGACACTCTACACTAATACACACACCAACAGAGACCCTCTACACTAACACACACCAACAGAGACCCTCTACACTAACACACACACCAACAGAGCCCCTCTACACTAACACACACCAACAGAGACACTCTACACTAATACACACACCAACAGAGACCCTCTACACTAACACACACCAACAGAGCCCCTCTACACTAATACACACACCAACAGAGACCCTCTACACTAACACACACACCAACAGAGCCCCTCTACACTAACACACACCAACAGAGACACTCTACACTAATACACACACCAACAGAGCCCCTCTACACTAACACACACCAACAGAGACACTCTACACTAATACACACACCAACAGAGCCCCTCTACACTAACACACACCAACAGAGACACTCTACACTAATACACACACCAACAGAGACCCTCTACACTAATACACACACCAACAGAGACCCTCTACACTAACACACACACCAACAGAGCCCCTCTACACTAACACACACACCAACAGAGCCCCTCTACACTAACACACACCAACAGAGCCCCTCTACACTAACACACACCAACAGAGACCCTCTACACTAACACACACCAACAGAGACACTCTACACTAATACACACACCAACAGAGCCCCTCTACACTAACACACACCAACAGAGACCCTCTACACTAATACACACACCAACAGAGACCCTCTACACTAACACACACCAACAGAGCCCCTCTACACTAACACACACCAACAGAGACACTCTACACTAATACACACACCAACAGAGACCCTCTACACTAATACACACACCAACAGAGACCCTCTACACTAACACACACACCAACAGAGCCCCTCTACACTAACACACACCAACAGAGACACTCTACACTAATACACACACCAACAGAGCCCCTCTACACTAACACACACCAACAGAGACACTCTACACTAATACACACACCAACAGAGCCCCTCTACACTAACACACACCAACAGAGACACTCTACACTAATACACACACCAACAGAGACCCTCTACACTAACACACACCAACAGAGACACTCTACACTAATACACACACCAACAGAGCCCCTCTACACTAACACACACCAACAGAGCCCCTCTACACTAATACACACACCAACAGAGCCCCTCCACACTAACACACACCAACAGAGCCCCTCTACACTAATACACACACCAACAGAGACCCTCTACACTAACACACACCAACAGAGCCCCTCTACACTAATACACACACCAACAGAGACCCTCTACACTAACACACACCAACAGAGCCCCTCTACACTAATACACACACCAACAGAGCCCCTCTACACTAACACACACCAACAGAGCCCCTCTACACTAATACACACACCAACAGAGCCCCTCCACACTAACTCACACCAACAGAGACCCTCTACACTAATACACACACCAACAGAGACCCTCTACACTAATACACACACCAACAGAGACCCTCTACACTAATACACACACCAACAGAGACCCTCTACACTAACACACACCAACAGAGACCCTCTACACTAATACACACACCAACAGAGACCCTCTACACTAACACACACACCAACAGAGCCCCTCTACACTAACACACACCAACAGAGACCCTCTACACTAATACACACACCAACAGAGACCCTCTACACTAACACACACCAACAGAGACCCTCTACACTAATACACACCAACAGAGACCCTCTACACTAACACACACCAACAGAGACCCTCTACACTAACACACACCAACAGAGACCCTCTACACTAACACACACCAACAGAGCCCCTCTACACTAACACACACCAACAGAGACCCTCTACACTAATACACACACCAACAGAGACCCTCTACACTAATACACACCAACAGAGACCCTCTACACTAACACACACCAACAGAGACCCTCTACACTAACACACACCAACAGAGACCCTCTACACTAACACACACCAACAGAGACCCTCTACACTAATACACACCAACAGAGCCCCTCTACACTAACACACACCAACAGAGACCCTCTACACTAACACACACCAACAGAGCCCCTCTACACTAATACACACACCAACAGAGACCCTCTACACTAATACACACACCAACAGAGCCCCTCCACACTAACACACACCAACAGAGACCCTCTACACTAATACACACACCAACAGAGCCCCTCCACACTAACACACACCAACAGAGACCCTCTACACTAATACACACACCAACAGAGCCCCTCCACACTAACACACACCAACAGAGACCCTCTACACTAACACACACCAACAGAGACCCTCTACACTAATACACACACCAACAGAGACCCTCTACACTAATACACACACCAACAGAGACCCTCTACACTAACACACACCAACAGAGACCCTCTACACTAATACACACACCAACAGAGACCCTCTACACTAACACACACCAACAGAGACCCTCTACACTAATACACACACCAACAGAGACCCTCTACACTAACACACACCAACAGAGACCCTCTACACTAATACACACACCAACAGAGACCCTCTACACTAACACACACCAACAGAGCCCCTCCACACTAACACACACACCAACAGAGACCCTCTACACTAATACACACACCAACAGAGACCCTCTACACTAATACACACACCAACAGAGACCCTCTACACTAATACACACACCAACAGAGACCCTCTACACTAACACACACCAACAGAGACCCTCTACACTAATACACACACCAACAGAGACCCTCTACACTAACACACACCAACAGAGCCCCTCTACACTAACACACACCAACAGAGACCCTCTACACTAATACACACACCAACAGAGACCCTCTACACTAATACACACCAACAGAGACCCTCTACACTAATACACACACCAACAGAGACCCTCTACACTAACACACACCAACAGAGACCCTCTACACTAACACACACCAACAGAGCCCCTCTACATTAACACACACCAACAGAGACCCTCTACACTAATACACACACCAACAGAGACCCTCTACACTAATACACACACCAACAGAGACCCTCTACACTAACACACACCAACAGAGACCCTCTACACTAATACACACCAACAGAGACCCTCTACACTAACACACACCAACAGAGACCCTCTACACTAACACACACCAACAGAGACCCTCTACACTAATACACACCAACAGAGCCCCTCTACACTAACACACACCAACAGAGACACTCTACACTAATACACACACCAACAGAGCCCCTCTACACTAAAACACACACAAACAGAGACCCTCAACACACACACACACACAAACAGAGCCCCTCCACACTAACACACACCAACAGAGACCCTCTACACTAATACACACACCAACAGAGCCCCTCCACACTAACACACACCAACAGAGACCCTCTACACTAATACACACACCAACAGAGCCCCTCCACATTAACACACACCAACAGAGACCCTCTACACTAACACACACCAACAGAGACCCTCTACACTAATACACACACCAACAGAGACCCTCTACACTAATACACACACCAACAGAGCCCCTCTACACTAACACACACCAACAGAGACCCTCTACACTAATACACACACCAACAGAGACCCTCTACACTAACACACACCAACAGAGACCCTCTACACTAACACACACCAACAGAGACCCTCTACACTAATACACACACCAACAGAGACCCTCTACACTAACACACACCAACAGAGACCCTCTACACTAAAACACACACCAACAGAGACCCTCTACACTAACACACACCAACCGAGCCCCTACACTAACACACACCAACAGAGACCCTCTACACTAATACACACACCAACACAGACCCTCTACCCTCACCCACACCAACAGAGACCCTCTACACTAATACACACACCAACAGAGACCCTCTACACTAACACACACACCAACAGAGACCCTCTACACTAATACACACACCAACAGAGACCCTCTACACTAATACACACACCAACAGAGACCCTCTACACTAATACACACACCAACAGAGACCCTCTACACTAACACACACCAACAGAGCCCCTCTACACTAACACACACCAACAGAGACCCTCTACACTAACACACACCAACAGAGACCCTCTACACTAATACACACACCAACAGAGACCCTCTACACTAACACACACCAACAGAGACCCTCTACACTAACACACACCAACAGAGACCCTCTACACTAATACACACACCAACAGAGACCCTCTACACTAACACACACCAACAGAGACCCTCTACACTAACACACACCAACAGAGCCCCTCTACACTAATACACACACCAACAGAGACCCTCTACACTAATACACACACCAACAGAGCCCCTCCACACTAACACACACCAACAGAGACCCTCTACACTAATACACACACCAACAGAGCCCCTCCACACTAACACACACCAACAGAGACCCTCTACACTAATACACACACCAACAGAGCCCCTCCACACTAACACACACCAACAGAGAACAGAGACCCTCTACACTAATACACACACCAACAGAGACCCTCTACACTAATACACACACCAACAGAGACCCTCTACACTAACACACACCAACAGAGACCCTCTACACTAATACACACACCAACAGAGACCCTCTACACTAACACACACCAACAGAGCCCCTCCACACTAACACACACACCAACAGAGACCCTCTACACTAATACACACACCAACAGAGACCCTCTACACTAATACACACACCAACAGAGACCCTCTACACTAACACACACCAACAGAGACCCTCTACACTAATACACACACCAACAGAGACCCTCTACACTAACACACACCAACAGAGCCCCTCTACACTAACACACACCAACAGAGCCCCTCTACACTAATACACACACCAACAGAGACCCTCTACACTAATACACACCAACAGAGACCCTCTACACTAATACACACACCAACAGAGACCCTATACACTAACACACACCAACAGAGACCCTCTACACTAACACACACCAACAGAGACCCTCTACACTAACACACACCAACAGAGCCCCTCTACATTAACACACACCAACAGAGACCCTCTACACTAATACACACACCAACAGAGACCCTCTACACTAATACACACACCAACAGAGACCCTCTACACTAACACACACCAACAGAGACCCTCTACACTAATACACACCAACAGAGCCCCTCTACACTAATACACACACCAACAGAGCCCCTCTACACTAATACACACACCAACAGAGCCCCTCCACACTAACACACACCAACAGAGACCCTCTACACTAATACACACACCAACAGAGCCCCTCCACACTAACACACACACCAACAGAGACCCTCTACACTAATACACACACCAACAGAGACCCTCTACACTAACACACACACCAACAGAGACCCTCTACACTAATACACACACCAACAGAGACCCTCTACACTAATACACACCAACAGAGACCCTCTACACTAATACACACACCAACAGAGACCCTCTACACTAATACACACACCAACAGAGACCCTCTACACTAACACACACCAACAGAGCCCCTCTACACTAATACACACACCAACAGAGACCCTCTACACTAATACACACACCAACAGAGCCCCTCCACACTAACACACACCAACAGAGACCCTCTACACTAATACACACACCAACAGAGACCCTCTACACTAATACACACCAACAGAGACCCTCTACACTAATACACACACCAACAGAGCCCCTCCACACTAACACACACCAACAGAGACCCTCTACACTAACACACACCAACAGAGACCCTCTACACTAATACACACACCAACAGAGACCCTCTACACTAATACACACACCAACAGAGACCCTCTACACTAACACACACACCAACAGAGCCCCTCTACACTAATACACACACCAACAGAGACCCTCTACACTAACACACACCAACAGAGACCCTCTACACTAATACACACACCAACAGAGACCCTCTACACTAACACACACCAACAGAGCCCCTCCACACTAACACACACACCAACAGAGACCCTCTACACTAATACACACACCAACAGAGACCCTCTACACTAATACACACACCAACAGAGACCCTCTACACTAATACACACACCAACAGAGACCCTCTACACTAACACACACCAACAGAGACCCTCTACACTAACACACACCAACAGAGACCCTCTACACTAACACACACCAACAGAGCCCCTCTACATTAACACACACCAACAGAGACCCTCTACACTAATACACACACCAACAGAGACCCTCTACACTAATACACACACCAACAGAGACCCTCTACACTAACACACACCAACAGAGACCCTCTACACTAATACACACCAACAGAGCCCCTCTACACTAATACACACACCAACAGAGACCCTCTACACTAATACACACACCAACAGAGCCCCTCCACACTAACACACACCAACAGAGACCCTCTACACTAATACACACACCAACAGAGACCCTCTACACTAACACACACACCAACAGAGACCCTCTACACTAATACACACACCAACAGAGACCCTCTACACTAATACACACACCAACAGAGACCCTCTACACTAATACACACACCAACAGAGACCCTCTACACTAATACACACCAACAGAGACCCTCTACACTAACACACACCAACAGAGACCCTCTACACTAACACACACCAACAGAGACCCTCTACACTAACACACACCAACAGAGCCCCTCTACATTAACACACACCAACAGAGACCCTCTACACTAATACACACACCAACAGAGACCCTCTACACTAATACACACACCAACAGAGACCCTCTACACTAACACACACCAACAGAGACCCTCTACACTAATACACACCAACAGAGACCCTCTACACTAACACACACCAACAGAGACCCTCTACACTAACACACACCAACAGAGACCCTCTACACTAACACACACCAACAGAGACCCTCTACACTAATACACACCAACAGAGACCCTCTACACTAATACACACACCAACAGAGCCCCTCCACATTAACACACACCAACAGAGCCCCTCCACACTAACACACACACCAACAGAGACCCTCTACACTAATACACACACCAACAGAGACCCTCTACACTAACACACACACCAACAGAGACCCTCTACACTAATACACACACCAACAGAGACCCTCTACACTAATACACACCAACAGAGACCCTCTACACTAATACACACACCAACAGAGACCCTCTACACTAACACACACCAACAGAGACCCTCTACACTAACACACACCAACAGAGACCCTCTACACTAATACACACCAACAGAGACCCTCTACACTAATACACACACCAACAGAGACCCTCTACACTAATACACACCAACAGAGCCCCTCTACACTAACACACACCAACAGAGACCCTCTACACTAATACACACACCAACAGAGCCCCTCCACACTAACACACACCAACAGAGACCCTCTACACTAATACACACACCAACAGAGCCCCTCCACACTAACACACACCAACAGAGACCCTCTACACTAATACACACACCAACAGAGCCCCTCCACACTAACACACACACCAACAGAGACCCTCTACACTAATACACACACCAACAGAGACCCTCTACACTAACACACACACCAACAGAGACCCTCTACACTAATACACACACCAACAGAGACCCTCTACACTAATACACACACCAACAGAGACCCTCTACACTAACACACACCAACAGAGCCCCTCTACACTAACACACAGAACTACCAGGGTCTAAATGAGAACCCCCTTTAGAACTACCAGGGTCTAAATGAGAACCCCCTTTAGAACTACCAGGGTCTAAATGAGGACCCCCTTTAGAACTACCAGGGTCTAAATGAGAACCCCCTTTAGAACTACCAGGGTCTAAATGAGGACCCCCTTTAGAACTACCAGGGTCTAAATGAGGACCCCCTTTAGAACTACCAGGGTCTAAATGAGAACCCCCTTTAGAACTACCAGGGTCTAAATGAGGACCCCCTTTAGAACTACCAGGGTCTAAATGAGGACCCCCTTTAGAACTACCAAGTTCTAAATGAGGACCCCCTTTAGAACTACCAGGGTCTAAATGAGAACCCCCTTTAGAACTTTAGAACCCTGATGCTAATACATTCAAAAGTAAAAATACTAAAGAGACAATAATCTAATATAAAAGGATATAAACATGATTGTGCTATAGCCTATAACTCTTCTACTCTTCCTTTTCTTGTTGTATCAGTTCACTAAACTTCTGCATTTTTCTCTAAAATTCAGGATACAGGAATTTTGATTTTACTTTGTTTTATTTGTATTAGAATATTTTCCACTACAGAGCTGCCACTCAAGTCATTGCTACTGAAAAACAAATATTTCCTGCTGTTGCAGCTGACCTCTACAGAAGCAGATTAGGGCCATTTTTGATGCAGAAAATAATTTTGGGCAAGTTGAGATCAAAGTGGAAATGACAAGATTAAAGTCAAAATGTTGGGAAAAAAGTCAAAACTTGTTTTGATAACAGCGGATCATAGACTCTGTGTGTTTATGTGGCAAAGAGAGAATCTCTTTGTTGTTAAATCCAATAATGAAGTTTAAATTCTCATGTTCATTGATATGAGGCATAATTGGCATTTTGCAGAGACAGTTATTCTCTGTTATTGTCTTAAATAGCCTACTCATACATTAACAGGAGCACAGCAGCGCTCTCTCTCTTCCTCTTCTTCTTCGTCTGATCACCTGACGCACAGGTGGCAGACAGCCTCATCAATGGGAGAGTGAAGGGAGATGGATCGCTCGTTCATTGATTATAGGCTGCTGCTAATGACAAAATGTTAGAAAAGGCAAAAAAAGGAACGCTTTGTCCCGTGTTGTTTTGGGAACTCTAGTTAACAGTATTGTGTGTGCTACATAAAGAAAACGTTACCTGCAAAACGCCACGTACACGATGTTCACTACATTAGTGTACGGAATTTAGAAATAAAAACCCCCGTATGTTTTCGTCACTGCTTTCATGCAGCGCCTCCACGCTTCCCTTTGGATATGTCAGGAGATATTGATGTTGTCTATCCCACCACAACAAACACTGATCGATAATCAAGTGATCAATCTCCTTTCGCTCTCCCATTACCGAGGTTGAGTCTGTCACCTGTGTGTCTCTACAGGTGATCAGACGGGGAGGAAGACGAGAGCTGTTCTGTCTCTCCTGTCAGTGTATGAGAAGGCTATTTAAGACAATGACAGAGAAAAACTCTCTACAAAATGCCAATTATGCCTCATATCAATGTCTCCATCTCCATCTTCTTCCGCTTATCCGAGATCAGGTCGCGGGGGCAGCAGCCTAAGCAGGGAGACCCAGACTTCCCTCTCCCGGCCACTTCGTCCAGCTCTTCCTGGGGATCCCAAGGCGTTCCCAGGCCAGCTGAGCGGAGAGACATAGTCTCTCCAGCGTGTCCTAGGTCTTCCCCGGGGTCTCCTCCCAGTGGGACTTGCCCGGAACACCTCACCCCGGAGGCGTCCAGGAGGCATCCGGACCAAATGCCCGAGCCACCTCATCTGGCTCCTCTCAACACAGAGGAGCAGCGGCTCTACTCTGAGTCTCTCCTGAATGGCCGAGCTTCTCACCCTATCTCTAAGGGAGAGCCCAGACACCCTGCGAAGCAAACTCATTTCAGCTGCCTGTATCCGTGATCTCGTTCTTTCGGTCACTACCCACAGCTCATGACCATAGGTGAGGGTGGGAACGTAGATCGACCGGTAAATCGAGAGCTTCGCCTTTTGACTCAGCTCTTTCTTCACCACGACGGACCGGTGCAGAGACCGCATCACTGCAGACGCCGTGCTGATCCGCCTGTCGATCTCTCGCTCCATTCTTCCCTCACTCATGAACTCGTAGCCCCGAGATACCTGAACTCCTCCACTTTGGGCAGGATCTCATTCCCAACCAATATCAATGAACATGTGAAATTATACCTCCTTATTGGATTTAACAACAGAGAGATTCTCTCTTTGCCATATAAACACACAGTGTCTATGATCCGTTGTCATTAATAACAAGTTTCGACTTTTTTCTTGTCATTTCAACTTTAATCTCGACTTGCCCAAAATGATTTTCTCCATCAAAAATGGCCCTCATCCTTTTCCGTAGGACCACTAAGGCATTTACCTGGCAAAATTTAAGTCGACCTTTTATTTTGAAGGAACATTTGACTACTTACAGGAAGTAACTGAGTTTAGCCTTAGCTTTTAACTGCTTATCAAAAAACCTCCTGGCCACAGCCAAACCATTTAATATTACGATTTTTCTTCCAGCAGATCAGTTTAAATAAGTCAGGGGAAAGTTCCAGTCTGTGTTGCGAGGAGAAGCTCTCATTTTCTACCTGACAGTAAATATCGGGGACATTTCCGGGGACAGGTCTGTTGAAACGGGGACATCCGGTCATCCTACAGCATTAAATATCAGCACAGCTAGCTCTGCGCATTACTGTCAAACCAGACAAAGGAAGAAATAAGAACCACAAAAATCACAATCCAAGTCAGAGTCACCATAAAGCATCCACAGAGGCACAAAATACTTCATCTATGAGAAAAAGAGGAAATATCACCGAGCAGCCTCCTCCGGTGTTAGCATAGAAACAGCGAAGAAAAGCTAGCGCTAACGCCTGCTAGTTAGCTTTAGCTAGCGTTAGCCCGCCAATTAACACATAATCAGAGCATCCTGCGTTTAGCTCATTAATGTACTCACAGTTTGTGTAGCTCGTTGGTACTGTCCCCGTCTTCCTCTTCCTCCTCGTCCTCATTAATCTCACTGTTTGGTCTCACGCTGTAATCCATCACCTTAGCATTTAGCATGCTTGTTTCTGAAGTTAGCATGCTGAATCAGTCGCTCTGTTGGATCGTCCAGAATCGGCTGATTATCTCTGAGAGACTAGAACTTATAAACTTTATTTAACCCGTCACATTTAATCAGACAATTACAGAAACTCCTGGCAAAGAACACTCTGTTATTCTTGTTCGTTTGTTGCTGCTTATAATAGCAGACTGAGATATAGGTTAGCCATCCAATCAACTTCAGCAGCTGCATAAACTACCAAAACTACAGGTTGTAGTAACAAACATTAGAAGAATATTTATATATGTTTAAGTAATTTCGCAATTTTATTGTCTATTTTCAGAATAAAACCAGCTAAATTAAATTAATCCCAGAAAAAACAAGAGTGAGGGATATTTTTTTTATCATCCCTGAGGGGTAATTTGTTTCACAACCAGCAACACAAACACACCATTCCTCCAACTGATAAAGAAATGAAGTTCTGACACAATAACAATGAAAAATAAATAAACAAAATGCAGATAGCCTAAATTAATTTTACAATGAGCCATTCAAAAGGCTGATAGCAGTCAATAATTAGGCTAAAATGATGGAAGGACATACGGTGGAAAGAAAAAGTCTGTGAACCCTCTGAAATTCTCTAGTTTTCTGCATTAATTTTTCATCAAATGTGATCTGATCTAAGTCACAGGTACACATCATGTGCTTTGCCTAATACCGCAAAAATAATTACAGTTAATTCCAAAGTCTTTATTGAACACAATAAACATTCACAGTGCTGTTGCATAAATTAAGTGAATCCTGGATTTGAACCAGCAGCAAAGCATTCCCAAATCCTGATGCTCCTTCCACCATACTTCATGATGGGGATGATGTTCTCATGTTGGTACCATACCATACCGTACCATTCTGTACCATACCATACTGTTCCATACCATACCGTACCATTCTATACCATACCATACTGCTCCATACCATACCGTACCATTCTGTACCGTTCCATACCATACCGTACCATTCTATACCATACCATACTGCTCCATACCATAACGTACCATTCTGTACCATTCCATACCATACCGTACCATTCTATACCATACCATACTGTTCCATACCATATCATACCATTCTGTACCGTACCATACCATACCGTACCATTCTATACCATACCATACTGCTCCATACCATAACGTACCATTCTGTACCATTCCATACCATACCATACCATTCTATACCATACCATACTGTTCCATACCATACCGTACCATTCTGTACCGTTCCATACCATACCGTACCATTCTATACCATACCATACTGTTCCATACCATATCATACCATTCTATACCATACCATTCTGTTCCATACCAAACCGTACCATTCTATACCATACCATACCGTTACATACCATACCGTACCATTCTATACCATACCATACTGTTCCATACCATACCGTACCATTCTGTACCGTTCCATACCATACCGTACCATTCTATACCATACCATACTGTTCCATACCATATCATACCATTCTATACCATACCATTCTGTTCCATACCAAACCGTACCATTCTATACCATACCATACCGTTCCATACCATACCGTACAATTCTATACCATACCATACTGTTCCATACCATACCGTACCATTCTGTACCATACCATACTGTTCCATACCATACTGTACCATTCTATACCATACCATACCGTTCCATACCATACCGTACCATTCTGTACCATACCATACTGTTCCATACCATAACGTACCATTCTATACCATACCATACCGTTCCATACCATACCGTACCATTCTATACCATACCATTCTGTTCCATACCATACCGTACCATTCTATACCATACCATACTGTTCCATACCATACCGTACCATTCTGTACCATACCATACTGTTCCATACCATACCGTACCATTCTATACCATACCATACTGTTCCATACCATATCATACCATTCTGTACCATACCATACTGTTCCATACCATACCGTACCATTCTATACCATACCATACCGTTCCATACCATACCGTACCATTCTATACCATACCATTCTGTTCCATACCATACCGTACCATTCTATACCATACCATACCGCTCCATACCATACTGTACCATTCTGTACCGTTCCATACCATACCGTACCATTCTATACCATACCATACTGTTCCATACCATATCATACCATTCTGTACCATACCATACTGTTCCATACCATACTGTACCATTCTGTACCGTTCCATACCATACCGTACCATTCTATACCATACCATACTGTTCCATACCATATCATACCATTCTGTACCATACCATACTGTTCCATACCATACCGTACCATTCTATACCATACCATACTGTTCCATACCATACCGTACCATTCTGTACCGTTCCATACCATACCGCCATACCATACTGTTCCATACCATATCATACCATTCTGTACCATACCATACTGTTCCATACCATAACGTACCATTCTATACCATACCATACCGTTCCATACCATACCATACCATTCTATACCATACCATTCTGTTCCATACATACCGTACCATTCTATACCATACCATACCGTACCATTCTATACCATACCATACTGTTCCATACCATACCGTACCATTCTATACCATACCATACCATTCCATACCATATCATACCATTCTGTACCATACCATACCATTCTGTACCATACCGTACTGTTCCATAACACCATACAACACCATTCTGTACAGTTCCATACCATACCAAACCATACTGTTCCATACCTTACCGTACCATTCTATACCATACCATACTGTTCCATACCATATCATACCATACTGTTCCATACCATACCGTACCATTCTATACCATACCATACTGTTCCATACCATATCATACCATTCTGTACCATACCATACTGTTCCATACCATAACGTACCATTCTATACCATACCATACCGTTCCATACCATACCGTACCATTCTATACCATACCATTCTGTTCCATACCATACCGTACCATTCTATACCATACCATACCGCTCCATACCATACCGTACTATTCTGTACCGTTCCATACCATACCGTACCATTCTATACCATACCATACTGTTCCATACCATATCATACCATTCTGTACCATACCATACTGTTCCATACCATACCGTACCATTCTGTACCGTTCCATACCATACCGTACCATTCTATACCATACCATACTGTTCCATACCATATCATACCATTCTGTACCATACCATACTGTTCCATACCATACCGTACCATTCTATACCATACCATACTGTTCCATACCATACCGTACCATTCTGTACCGTTCCATACCATACCGTACCATTCTATACCATACCATACTGTTCCATACCATATCATACCATTCTGTACCATACCATACTGTTCCATACCATAACGTACCATTCTATACCATACCATACCGTTCCATACCATACCGTACCATTCTATACCATACCATTCTGTTCCATACCATACCGTACCATTCTATACCATACCATACCGTTCCATACCATACAGTACCATTCTATACCATACCATACTGTTCCATACCATACCGTACCATTCTGTACCATACCATACCATTCTGTACCATACCGTACTGTTCCATAACACCATACTGTACCATTCTGTACCGTTCCATACCATACCGTACCATTCTATACCATACCATACTGTTCCATACCATATCATACCATTCTGTACCATACCATACTGTTCCATACCATAACGTACCATTCTATACCATACCATACCGTTCCATACCATACCGTACCATTCTATACCATACCATTCTGTTCCATACCATACCGTACCATTCTATACCATACCATACCGTTCCATACCATACAGTACCATTCTATACCATACCATACTGTTCCATACCATACCGTACCATTCTGTACCATACCGTACCATTCTATACCATACCATACTGTTCCATACCATATCATACCATACTGTTCCATACCATACCGTACCATTCTATACCATACCATACTGTTCCATACCATATCATACCATTCTGTACCATACCATACCATTCTGTACCATACCGTACTGTTCCATAACACCATACAACACCATTCTGTACAGTTCCATACCATACCATACCCTACCAAACCATACTGTTCCATACCTTACCATACCATATTATAACATACCATCCATACTATACCATACCATACTGTACCATTCCATTCCATTCCATTCAGCCTTGGTATTGTGGAGTATCAAGGTAATCCTTGGCAAACTTCAGGTGTGCAGTGATGATCTTTTGGAAAGCAGTAGCTTCCTCTATGGTGTCCTGTCATGGACACCAAGACTGTTCAATCTTTCGTGTCTGCTAAACTCATGAACAGAGATGTTGACTGTTCCAATGACTCCTTTAGCCGTTACTCTAGGGTTCTTTTTTACCTCCCTTTGCATTCTGCATCGTGCCCTTAGAGTCAACCTGGCTCTGGTGGGCTGAATTCTTGTAGTCTGGGCTGGCCTTGAGCAGACTTTGGCACCTTGCCTCAGTTGGAAGGCACTGACCAAATGGAACCAGACTTTGGGTTCATGTGTACTCAGATCTTGGCCTGGGTCCCTGATGTGAAAGCACCCTGAGACAATTTGTCTTCTGAAAAACTGAAGCTGGAGTCCAGATGGTCTAGAACATTGTGGTGGGAACTGATGCTACCAGTAGCCCATGTTCTATCACTGTACACACATACAGTATAAACCTGCTCTATGTATTTGATTTCCCCTCTTTATTTTGCTGTGGCTGTATTTTACTGAGGGGAGGGGCAGCTTTAGTGGGTAAGAGGCTTACCAGCCCTGCCCTCTGGAGACGGTTCTAGATGACACCAGGCAGACTACAGCAGCTGGGCTTAATGCTGCAAGTTACAAACAAATTTAATTGTCTTTTTCTCTCTACACCCCAAAAAGGCCTCTGATTAATTATTCAGCGGGTTCTCTGCTGTCCCTGCGGTAAAAGCAACATCTGTCATTTATTTAAAGCACACAGACTCCCAGAACCGAGTCACAAACACATGATAGCTTCCTGTTACCAATCTGAAGTCTTAGCACACCTGCTGTTTACAAAATAGAGGATGAAAAGATTCACAGAAAAGGTTGTTATCTTTGCTGTTTCCTGCGGGAGATCGACAAATGTAGCATCTAAAATTAGCTCTGTGTGTGCGCCAGGAGAACACGCAGAGCTGGCTGAGAACAGAACATCTCTTATCTTCATCACAATACTCACTTTTAGTTGTATTCTGTGTCTTAGATCCTCCTCATATGCCAATAAGCTGCAGCAGGAACATTTAAAATATGGTCAAACGTTTGCTACTGCAAGATATCAGAGCTTAATGTCAACGGTATCCATCAGCATCGCCTCTTTCCTCGTCTGATTGAACTGTTGATGCGTGTTCACAAAGGCATCAGGGCTTATTTGAAGGCTATGACATTTGTGCATATTGTCTGTTTTCATAGATAGGAAAAGGTGAAATTTTCTTTTTTTTTTTACCAGAAATTGTAGACACTGGGAGACAGACTGGTAGAGAATAATCACAAGTAAGCAGAACCCAACATGAACGAGACACAGCATCAAAACAGAGGGTTCCTTCTCTGCTTATTCAGCAGTTTTTGATGCAACCTGCACTAGAGGTTATCATAATCATGTTGTACAAGGCAAAGACTGTTAAGGATTTCTCTGGCTTTAAATCTATTCCAAATATTTGAGGTAATAAAAGACCTCAGCTAAAAGTAAAACAGCAGTACTCCTTTTTAAATTAGCAGACATTTCAGTGCAAAGATTCCACAGATGGAGGTAAAGAGGTTTCTGCCTGAGCCACACCTGGTCTGGCACGTCTAGGATTCTGGCCCCTCGCCTTGTCCAGGCCGGTCAGGCTGGAGGCAGGGTCAGTGTCATTCTACTATATTTTACCCAAGATTTATGATCTCGCTCATTGCACGGATTACAACAAGAGATGTGCTGCCCAGCCCTGGTCATGTCTATCTTAACAGGTGGTGGTGGTTTATTCACTTAAAATTATGCCACTGTTTTCTTTAAATGTATTCTATAGGAGGAAAAGCTGTTAAAAAGTCTGTTTCACTCCTTGAGCACACAGTAAATGTGAGGGAGAAGGAGCACAGCATGCATGGTGGAGGAAAAATAATGAAATCCTTTAACTGATCATCTGTTCTAATGAATCAGATTACCAGTGAAGTGAGTGAAGAACAGAGCAGACTGTAGTCTCTGTTAACAGATGGATGGTCACAGAAAAGCTCTGTGCATAAGTAGCATAGAGATGTCTGCACGTCATTACAGAGTCAAACATTTCAAGACTTTCTGGTTGTAATCTTGGTGATTAAAGTGTCCAGAAAGATACACAGATTAAAAAAATTGTCTTTTTGTTAAAAAGGTGAGAAATAAAAACAAAACGTGATATTTTCCAACTACATTTATTAAAAAACTGAACAAAAAGTAGAACAAAAACGAGTAAAGCAACCAGTGTCCCACCATGATGAGACGGTTTACAGAGAGAGACATTTTTAAAAGCATACAAACCAGCAAACTGTCATCTAGCAGCATCCAAATGTTGGAATCTCCAAAAATCATCATTTATATATTTAAATATATAGTTTTGTTGCCCTGGCAAGCTACACACTTTACAACATACACAGAGCTGTATCTCTCCTTAGTGCAGAAAAACAAATACCCTTAATAAAATAAACAACTTTAGGTTAAATAAGCTTAAATTATAGTGTTAAATACAAGACACTTCTGTGGCAGATATGTACACAAATAAACACATTTGGCATTGTAAGTGTGGTTCACTGGCGCCGCTCTAATGCTCTAGAAACCACTGCATAAGAACACGTTTAGCTGTGATAAACTACACTCACTCTCGCACTCACACAGTCACACACAGGATTTAATATCAGTGAGCCACAGACAAGGCATGTGTTTATAAAAGAGAAAGCAAAGAGAGGAGAAACAATCCATTTACAACCGAGAGTTTTAGGCACAGTCTCTTCCCGTCTCACGCCAAGTACGACCGCTTGGACAGGAACTCTTCGCGCTTGTGCTAACTTCGTTCATTTTTTAAAACACAGTTTCAAACTACCACTTTGTTATTGCTAGGACATCGTGACAGTGATTGGAAACTACGGACAAACGTGAGTACGGAAAGAAGCACCTTTAAAAAACACCAAAAAAGTACTGCCATGTGACCCTACGTTACAACACTGAGGAAAAGAAAACAGTGGAATTAATCAATGACAAAATCAGATTGAAAACTCGAGTCTTTTGTGACTTTGAGGATCCAGCGATGAGTTGCACCAGCTCTGCGTAAGCTCGAACCAAGCCTTCAAGCTCTGCTAGCATTTATGGTTTCACCAACTGAGATAGTTCCAACGTAGGAGGAAGTTACACCTTAAATCAGACTCCTAGTTAATGGTTTACAGGCCTAACCTTGATAAACGGGTGGATTGTTCAGATTCTATGTCCGTCCTGCAAAGCTTCATTTCTAAAAGCATGCTCCAGTCAGAAAACGAGCCGACCAATTAATGCTATTTGAAGAGAAAGAGACTGTAGCGACACGCAGCATTCAGCTGAAGAGACAAAAGACGAGCACTGAAGTTAGAGAAATGCTTCTAATAGACCTGCCAAATGCAAAGAAAACATCTGTGACAATGTTAATCTAATTTTAGAATTTACACTCGACTGGTTAAGGCAGTGGTTTTCAACCTTGGGGTCGGGACCCCATTGGGGTCGCGAGACACTTAGAGGGGGGTCACCAGATGCCTTAAGATGCCTACGAATATTTTTTAAATTACATTGTTGCCACTTTACACCAATTTTAGGTAATGTTAACCCTTTAACACCAGTTTTAGCACGTTTTTGCCACTTAAAACCCATTTGTGTCAATTTTATACCCTTTTCACCACTTTTTTCTGCCTGTTTTTGTGACTTCTAAACCAATTCCTGCCACTTTTTGCCTCATTATTGCCACTATTAACCACTTTTTACACCCCTTTTTGCCCATTATCACTACAGTTATTCCATTTTTGCCAGTTTATTTCAATTTTTCAGCCCTATCTAATTATTTCCCTCATTTTTTTTGCATTTTGAAGCAATTTCAGCCACTTTGTAATCCCCATTTACCACTTTTCGTGCCAATTCTTGCCAATTTAATAAATTTTTGGTTATTTTTTGGCCACTTTGATCTAATTTTTGCCACATTTAACCCATTTATGTTCTTTAAAAATACAATTTCAACATCTTTTCCACCATTTTTTTGCCATTATTCAGTAATTTAAGCAATTTTTCACCCATTTATAATATGTATTTAACAAGAGTCATTTTCATTTTAAGAAGGCTATTTACAACACAATTGAATAGAAAGATATTTGTTTCTTCAATAAGAGTGGTTATTATTTAAGTCAAGTATAAAATATGGTTTTCACAGCTTAACTTCACAATGGACCATGGTTTTTCTGACCTCCATGGGCCCCCAGTTTGGCTGGGTCCCAGAAACCTCCCCCTTTATCCCTCCTTATTGATGGCCTTGTCGCCACATGACTATTCTTTCTTTTTTTTTTTTTTTTTTAAAGATTTATTTTTGGGCCTTTTCATGCCTTTATTTGATAAAGTAAGGACAGTGGATAGACTCGCAAACAGGGAAGAGAGTGAGGAGAGACATGTGGTAAAAGGCCAAATGCCAGATTTGAACCCACACCACCCGCGTACGTAGGTAGCGCCTTAGACCACTCGACAATCTACGCTCCCTCCAAATGACCGTTCTTGAACGTGCATCAGTGTGTTCAACCACCTTCAGGTACAGTGGGGGTCCCCAGTCTCTGGCACCTTTATTTTGGGGGTCCCGGGCTGAAAAGGTTGAGAACCCCTGGGTTAAGGTGAACCTTACATGTCTACTTTAGTTGGAACATTACTGGTTTTGACCCGGGGTTTGGTGCAGAACTTGTGCCTAGCTGGTGCAACATGCTGCAGAACTCCAGAAAGAAAAGGGTCTCAGTTAAGCTACATTCATTTTCACCTCCTGCTGTACGTTTCAAGACCGCCACATGTGGATTCCTCTTGGTGCAAGCAGACAGTAAGTACCACTTCATTTAGTCCAGTACATTCCTCCCCCTCCTCCCCCCTCTCTGCACAGAAACAGCTGTGTGACAGTGTGCGCAGTATGATACAGTACAGCTGAGTATACAGTACAGTAGACTGACGGGACATACGTAGGTAGATTAAATGTTGACTACAGTAAATGAGCTTTACATTCCACTACTGTAAGAAGATCCCAGGGACTCCAGTGGGGCCCCCAGGGGTCGCCTTGCTTGATTCCTCTCCAGGACTGGAGATGAGGAGGTTTCCCAAGAGTCTCGTTAGCCGGTTTGGAGAAACCGTTAATGTCAGAAACAGCCCTGCAGTTCAGAAAGGAGAGGATCCCAAAACCAGAGGTCCAAATAAGGAGTCAGTTTTTCTGCACAGGGCTGCTCTACAGTCTCCTGAGCTGGGCGTTTTACAGAGTCTGGGGGCCAGTAAAGGTTTGCTTTAAAGTTTGGATCATCCAGGAGTCTTAAGTAGAATTTGAGTGGGTGCCCAGGAGGAGTGAGGGTTGTCTCCATCTCTCTCTCTTGCTCCTCCGTTATCCTGCAAGTTTCCCTCTCCTCACCATCACTCTCTCAGGGTTTCTTGTCGATTGTGTGAAAGAACCATTCTGTGAACTTCCTGAGCTGAGCTGCCGCCGTCTGGCTCTCCTCCTGCAGACGCATGTTGTCCTGTCTCAGGTGCTGCACCTCCTCCTGCAGCATGGCCTTGTCCTCCTTCTCCTGCAGACACAAAGAGGCAAACTTTATTGACACTGTGTTGTTGTACATGCACTCCTGCATATTTCTTAATAATTAAAGGCAGGGGTTTTCAAAGTGTGTGAGAGTGAGCCTTCCCTAAGAGAAAATTATTCATTCGGTGGACCCCCACCCACATAAAGATTCAGACTGAAAAAAAAAACATGTTTCCAAACATTTATGTCTAATTAGAAATATTCTTAACATTTTTATATCTTTGATATTTTGTCCTGCCAATTTTCTTAAACATCCATCTTTACCAGGTAATCAGTTATTTGGTTTCACTAATGAATTTATTGCCAATACTACCTGATTATTCTGCTCTGATAATCCTTAAAGCAGCGTTACTCAACCAAAGAGCCAAACTGTTGAAAAATACCTCTGCTTGCCACAATCTAAGAGGTGAAAAGTGGCAAAAACAGCTTGAAGTAGCAATAAAAATAAGTTAAAGATGGCAAAATTGGTCAAAAAGCAGCAACAATGGGTGAAAATGGGCAAAAATTGGGATAAAAAGTGAAAAAAGATGGGTGAGAAGTGAAAAAAAATGAGTAACAGCTGGCAAAAAAATTGTCCAAAGGTGGCAAAAACAAGGCAAAAAAAAAAAATGAGTAGAAAATGGGGGAAAAAGCAGTCAAGAGTGGCAAAATGGGTAAAAGTAGGGAAAAAAGTGGTATTTAGTGACAAAAACATGCTTAAATGGGCAAAATTGGCAAAAAGAAGTGGAAAAATAGGGAAAAAGTAGGAAAAAAGTGGTATTAAATGACAAAAGGATGCTTAAATGGGCGAAAAGTGGTAAAAAAAAATTGAAAAATGGCAAAAATTTAAAAAAAGGCAAAAATGGGCAAAAGTAGGAAAAAAGTGGTGTTTAATGACAAAAGGATGCTTAAATGGGTTAAAGTGGCAAAAGAAATGGTGAAAAATGGGCAAAAATTAGGAAAAAAGTGGTATCTAATGACCAAAGGTAGCATAAATGGATAAAAAGTGTCAAAAAATGGTATAAAAGGGCAAAAAAGTTTCCCTTTTTTCAGGTTTTCTGGAGTAATAATATTAAAAATGAAGACTTAAAGAGCCACTAATAATCACACGTTGAGTATCACTGCCTTAAAGTAACTATCAGTCTGTTCATTTTGCTCCATGCACAGACGAAGTTAGCAAAGAAAATCACTTTTTTCTGGTTTATGGTTCCACGCCTCCCCTGAAGTTCTGTGGCGCCCCCCAGGGGAGGCCCGCCTCACACTTTGAAAACCGCTGATTTAAGGTCTTTGCACGCTGTTATTTTTAGATGCATTTTTGGAATACACAGAAAGTCCAATGCATTTATTTTACTATTCACTTTGAAAATTTGCACTGTGAAGTAAAAGCAGTGAAAATGATTCTGTGATTAAATAATCAAGCTAAAGTCAGTGATTTAAAACATGCCTCTTTGGCTCCATTTGGTTCCCTAATCATCACAGTTAGAAAATAATTTCATCAAATAAACTTAAAAAGTGTACCGAAATGCAAAATGATGGAACTGTGAGCATGAGGGAATTCAGCGACACTCTGCCTTTTTTATTTTATCATCTGACAGCTCTAGTTAGTTCAGATCTGCAGCTGAATGCATAGAAAACTAAAACCCAGGAACCTGAAGCTTTAATTAGAATGAAGACATCCAGCCAGCAGCTTCACTGAGGGAGTCAGGGAATGAAGAAGTTAACAGTTATTGCTCAGGAGAAGTTAATCAGCTGGAAGCAGAAAAATCAATATTACACTTGTGTACTTGTCTTGTTCAGAGGGAGGTTAGCAATGCAAAACACTCACACAGAAACACACACAGCGGGACAGGAGGAAAAAATAAAAGGATACAGGCGAGGTTGATAAAAGCCCTGCTATTACAAGAACATCCGTCTTTCGTCAGCAGCGTGTAAATGGGAGGCATTAACATGGTAAAGCAGCCTTTTCTCTTCCCTGATAAAAGTTCACTTCCTCCTTCTTTATAAGCACATTAGTGGGGCTGGGGGTGGATGGAGGGGGGGTTGTTGGGAAACAATAAGGAAAGGAAGCAGGAAATTGAATTAAAGTGGACGAGTCTGTATTACAAGGAGCTCAGGGCGTCTGTTCTTCTGAGACACATCAGAACGTAGAACAATTACAAACGGAGCTAAAGAGAGGGGCGCTCTCACCTTTCTGAGGTCCTGCTGCAGCTGCCTGAGGATCACCTCCAGCTGGTTCACTTTGCCGGTCAGCGTGGACGGCGAGCTGTTGGCGGGAACACAAACGAAGATTTGATTAAATAAAACACGACAACTTCTGGTAATGGGCGATTAATGGAGTTAGAGTTTCAGTTAAAGCTTTCCAGACACTCATTTTGGCATGTGTGGTCCCTCCCTGCCTTTTTCTCATCCTCTCCCACTAAAACAGCTCTCACTTTAATTCAAGTGAAGAGCAGAGGGAGCCAGGCCGGTTAGTTTGACAGGAGAGAGCTAAAGGAGATGGAGGACAGGCTGCCATTGAAAAGGAAATATAAAAAGAAACATCACAAATGTTTGTGATCTTTTAAAGTTCAAGCATTAATGTAGATTTTATTACATTAATGTGTAATCATGTACAAACCCATGATGTTGAATCCATCAGGAGGAATTAAACCCATCACTACAGGCTTTCTGGTTTCTAACAAGTGAAGTTGGATGTTGTTGGCTGAAAAGAGGATTGTTGTGAGCTGATTATAATCACCTTTATTAGCCAGCATAAGCCCTTACTTACACTAAAGCCCACTGACTTTGAGATTCTAGCTGATTTCTTCTGGAATATCAGTAAAACCGACTCTGGGATATTTCCCTGACAGATGAGGCCAAACAGGATCTACAAATCAAGGAGCAATATGGCACAGTCGACCTATCTGACCCAAGGTTTACAACTAAAAAGCTGGCAGCTGGCAGTTTTGCAGGACACAAAGTCTAGTTTGGACTAGTTCCGTCTCAAACCGTGTTACTGTGGTGTTAGTCCAATGCTGAGACACTGAAATCAGTGTCATTTCAGTTGGATGAAAGTCTGGTTGATGCTTCTGCAGCACATCTATGCTGCAGTGACCTCCACTAATATTAACAACACATATTTGTGCACTAGTGTGTTCATGTCTCTCTGATATACTCCATCAAAACGCTGCTCAGCAGCAGCATTTTCATGCCAATGCCACATTTTCAGCTTGTTTTGGTACAAGAAACCATTGCAAATCAAAGTAAGTGTGTTGTAGTTGGAGCTGATCAATATTGATCAGCGGTTGATTAGACTGCAGTTATTGCAGTTGTTCAGCCTCTGAGGGAGACATGGATTAGGAAATGCAGGTCTGAACTGGTGTGCCTTGGGAATCTGGCTGGACCCCTGAAAAACCCCAGAGAATGGACCCTCCCCAGTTGTGATTTATTGATGAGTGTGTGTGTTGGATCAGTAGCATTGGTGCTAGCATCCTGGCTAACAGTTACCTCATTTGGCAAGCTATTATTGAGTTGAAATAGGTGTTGAAATGATCATTATTCATGCTACTTTTTACCAAGTTAACCAATTTTTCTACCCATTTTGCCACTAATTTTGTCAACTTAAACCATTTTTGCCACCTTTTTGACACTTTCAACATGTTTTGTCACTATTAACCAATTTTTTGGGCCCTTATGCCAATTGTTGAACATTTTTGACTTTGTCTTGCCACTTTTTTGCCAATTTTGCCATGTTTTATCCTCACTTTAACCCAATTTTGCCACCTTTCAGGCACCTTTTACCCACTTTTGCCACCCCAGTTGTCTGGGCCCCAGAAACCTCTCCCCTTTATCCCCCTTATGGGCCACCTTGACTGTATTATTATTTAAAAGTCTATTTTGTATTGATATGAATATGGTGTGCCTTGAGATTTTGGCTTAACCTTAGGTGTGCCTTGGGTGAAAAAAGTTTGAAAACCACTGCTCTAGAGTATGCATATTATGGTTGTAGGTATTACAGCGACTGTTAGTCACCTGGTGGTTACCCAGGGAACCAATCACAGGGCTTGTGGTCTGCATAGTTTCAACATGTGTTGAAGAAGTGCACATTGGCTACGTGTAGCTTCAACACGCAAAAATGCATGTTAAAGGTCCAGCATGAGTTGGAATAACACGGGGATTATTCTAGGAACATGTAAGTGCTGGTCTTAAATGTATGCATGTGTGTGTTAAGCCATACTCTGCTCCCAGCGCTGCTCCCTCCGCCTCCACCACCCGTCTGGTCAGCTCTCTGGAGATGTGCAGAGCCTCGGCCCTCTGCATGTCCGTCATGGTGCAGAAAGACGCCACGCGCTGGTCTGCAGACAGGACAGGAGACGTCACATCGTTATATTTCAATCATCTATGGCATCAAAATCAGGAAACGTGTCCTTTCATGGTGACAACATGCAGCTAAACAGAGCAGAAGGACACACATGCATGCATCACAGACAGGATGAGGAGCTTCATTCATGCTTTTATGAATGAGTGAGTCTGGTGTTTGCTTTCCTCTCACACAGAGAGGTCTATACGCAGACGATTAGGGACAAGGTGGAACATTTCTACACGCTGCTCCCTCTGCCCCGCCCCCCTGAGCTTCCTCTGACAGCTGTTTGGCTCATATTGGTCATGATCCCACAGAGCTGTGAGGCAGCAGTCATGCTTGTTTTACCATATCAGACCCTTAAGCTCACTCAAAGCCCCATGGAAAAGCCAAACTTGGCATGTTACACTTAGGGACTGCTCAGTTTTGAGGCGTAATGCTCCTTTTTCACTACAAATCACTCTCTCTCTCTCTGTCTGACACTGAAGATAGAAGAATCTGCATATTCATAGAAAAGATTAAGGAAACCCGTCCATTCATTTAGCCCCCAAATGAAAGCTAATCCACTCCAAGACAAAAGCTGATGGAGCCCGGAGTTTCTTGTTCAGACGAGGCGGGGGATGGAGTTTTAATTTACATATGAATGAGTGTTTTTGTCTCATATTCCATGGCTGCATCAGAAAGATTAAAGACTTCGAGGAAAGCAGAGGATACAGCCTGTCAGTTCGGTGTGACCTGATGTCCAGATTCAGTGGACCAAACAAGAGGAAAGATTAAACTGCAGAGAAAACATGACAATCAATTTGTACAAACTTTCAGAGCTGTATGGACTTCCAGAACGTTAAAAACACACCAAGGAGTTGACAGGAGGATATTCTAGGAGCGCACAGAAACACACAGAATGAATTCAAACAAGATTTCCCTCCATTTGGAGTGTGTGGAACATCTATCATCTGACAGGCCGGGTACTCCAAGCACTTAACACTTCCCCTCCATTCTAACAAGAATCTGGACCCCCTACCCCTGGACGTGAACCTGCCAAAGGGCTAAGTGGCAGGGACAAGGGCTGAATTAGCCTTACACTAGCCCCATTTACCCTGCATAATGCTGAGGCATGACTGGTGCCCCTCCCCAGTCTCCTGCTGGCTTGCACTCATGTTGCTCCAGGGTTAGCCGGGCCTGAGCAGTGACACATCATTTTACAAGAGGTTTACCAGAAGTGCAATCTAACCGAGCCAGCAGGATGGAGAAACACTCAGACAACATGACGAACACTTTATAGATGTTTGGGCTGATTCTGAGTTTGCACTTTGGTCAGACAGAGCTCTCTAAGGGCGCATTCACACCAGAGCTGTTTGGTCCACTTTAGACGAACTCTGGTCCGCTTGAAAACAGGGGGTCTCGGTCTGCTTCCAAACGAATCCTGGTGCAGTTTGTTTGAGGTGTGAAAGCAATGCGGACCAACTTGTGAACCAAAGGCAGGAAGTGGCATAAAGTGTAATGATATACGGATTTATATGTGATTTAATACACTCAAATACATGTCGGTACCTCTCTTTGCGTCTCTGTAACCATAGCAACACATCGTAGTCCGTGCTGATTTATTTGTCTCATGTTAAGAACGACATGTTGGACAGCTCACCGCCTCGCTGGCTGCTCGTAATGGCCCAATGCAAAAGCAGAAACCCCAAGACAGCGTAAATTCTGTGTTTTCATTGTTTATGTGGAAAAAAGACCGGTGGAAGGAGTTTCATCTTCCTCTACGCCTTCTTTTCTTCTTGGTCGCTGTTTGTTCTTGGTGGCAGCGCCCCTAGCGGGCAGAGGTTGTAGGTGTTCAGACGGTTTGGTCCGCTTGACCAAGAGAGCAGTGTGAATGTGAACTGAACCAAAGGAAAGAGCAACAATGCTGCCATTTCTGTTCCAAAACGGACCGAGTCCCCCAGACTATCAGGTGTCAAAACGACCTCAGACTCCACCTTTGTTTTAAGTGATTACATTGATTTACGCCATCACCCTGCTTGTCTGCATACATCAGCAACTATCGGTGCAGAAGCACACCTCTGCTATCCATGCCAGAGCTGAAGCAGTGTTCTGGGCTTTAGTGGGGTACGTTTTCGCCCTCCCACTGGTCTAAAAACTCGGCTCTGGGGGTCAAACATGCTTGATTCTAATTAGGTCAAATGTGTTATTCAATACAGTGAGGAGTGCATGTACAAAATGACTCACTGTCGCCCCCCATCTCTGGGTAATGTTACAGCATTTGCACATTTCAGGATTCCATATTGAGGCCCCGTCCACACGGAGATGAATTCAGAAGTATACGCTAAAGTTTTTTGTTGTATCAGCGTTTCATCTACATGGAAACGGCGTTTTGGGAGGCTGTAAACGCTACTTTTTGAAACCGGATCCTTGAATGAACAAATTTGTAAACGCCTACCGTTTCATCTCTGCATCTTTCTTTTGACGATTATGTCACACATAGCATAGCCCACTGACACCGCATGCATGTGTCCTACCAAAACAACAATGGCGGATTGCAGGGCCGTGTTCGTGCTGCAGAAGCTACTGAGCTTATTCTGGCTTTGACGGCTAAATCTGAGCTCCTTTACCATCACCGAGAACAGCAGACACCAGATGTTCTTAAATCCACTGTGGAGAACAACCAGAAGGGTTGTGTCAGTTTTCTGTGATCTTCTTCTCTCTTTTGGTGCATTTTCCTTGGCGGCGTTGCAGAGCCAACAGAAATATGTCGTTTTTGTCTCCGTGTGGACACGGCCTGAGTGGCTCTGTCTGTGTAAGCAAACCAGTGAAGGTTAACAATTAAGGTAAGAGATTTTCTCAACAAACTTCATTTTAACTTTGGAATTTGTACTCTGTTAAACTAAGGGTAACGTAATCCCTGATAAGATTAAAATGGGTTTTAGTGTGAATATCGTTGAGGATCTTTTTGCTGGTTATGACGTTAGCCTAACCATGGACATAAGGGACTTCCCTTGGGTCATAAAAATATGAAAAAATCACTTTTGCAGCATTATTTCCAGCAGGCCATAGAGTCAAGTCCTGCCATAAAATTAAGATCAGCTGATTACATGCAAGCCTTCATCCGCTGACGGCCAGCTGATTCACTCCAAGCACGCTATTGGCTAACCACACTCATGCTGACATATTTAAGCTGCTCTAGCCTGGCTATTCATTCCTGTTCCCTTTGCTTTTTTAAAAAAATTACACTGTTGTCACTTTACACCAATTTTGTCCAAATTTTTCCCCATTTTCATCATTTTTTCCCACCAATTTTAACCCATTTTTTTTTACCAATTACTATTTTAAACTCTTTCCACCACTTTTTTTCTGCCTGTTTTTGCTTCTTCAAAACCGAATCTCGCCACTTTCCTCCTATTATTGGCTCTGTTGACCCATTATTGCCTCTATTAACCCCATCAACTACTTTTAATGCCCATTTTAATTACATTTCACTTTTTGATCTGTTTTCATCAGTTTAACCCATTTCAGCCAATTTTTTGCCTCAGCTAACCCTTTTTTGCCAGTTTATATACATTTGTATCCTATTTCACCAAATTTTCACCAATTTTTGGCACTTTAAAGCCATTTCTGACATTTCTTTATTCCCCTTTTACCACTTTATACGCCGGTTTTTGACATTTTTAACCAATTTTTGCCATTTCTTGGTGAATTTTTTTTGCCACTTTTTAAAGTTTTTTACACTCCTAACCCATTTCTGCTCCTTCTAAAACCCAATTTCACCACCTTATCCACCTTTTCTGCCAGAATTAGCACATTTAAATTCTGTTTTTAAGAAAAGGGATTTATATTTTTAAGAGGACTCCTTGCTACACAAATGAATAAAAAGATATTTGTTTCTTTGATAAGAGTGAATATTATTCAGGTCAAATATAAAATAAGGAAACCACAGAGTAACTTTACAGTGGACCATGATTTTGTTAGCCCCAGTCTGGCTGGGCCCGAGAGAGCTCTCCCCTTTATCCCCCCTTATGGACGGCCTTGTCTCCACATGACTATCCTTGAATGTTCATGGTTGTGTTGAACCACCCTCAGGTCCAGTGGGGGTCCCCGGTCTCTGGCATCTTTATTTTGGGGTCGCGGGCTGAAGAGGTTGAGAACCGCTGCCTTAAAGGACAAAATAACGTATGACTAATGTGATTTTAAAATCTTAATGCATCAGTTTTAGGCCGTAATCTCTTCCTGATCACAGTGTTACTGAAGGCAGCCCTGCTTTAAATATTTCAGAACAGAAATTCTGCATATCACATCTTTAAATGTATCAGAGCATTGTTCTTTAATTCCCTCCGCTTCTGCACTTCAATCAGGATGGCAGAGGGTTTTCTTGGATGCTGCACGCCGATCTGATCTGTCTGTTTGCCTCCTGAACACAAACAGTCTCTCCGGACGTTCATGAACAAGGTTATGGAGCTATAAATGCTTTACATCTGTGGCAGCTCTCTCTCCCCCCGGCCCCAAACGGAGCGGGTTAAACACACGCGTCATAATGGCAGCCTGGAGCCACTTTCTGCTCAGCAACAGGGCTCGGGTTTACACAGCGCTTTTCTGGGCCAGCCGGCCTGCGTGACAACTGCCTTCTCGCTGCCAGTCAGACTCTGCATCATCTCCTCTGATTCCACTTCTTTTTAAATGATACGCTCGCGGCGATGCGGCAGAAAAATGTATCAAAGAAGGAACTGCACAGAGGATTCATTAATTATGACAAATGAACGGTCACATGCTACGCCGCTTGCTCACTGGTCCCGGGGTCAGACGCAGTTCAAGTGGAAAAGAATCTCGTGGCATGGAGGCGTTTCCGTGATGTATGGGGAAACACGATGGCATGAAAGGAACTTAAAGAGGAGAAAGAATGAGCAGAAATGGTGACCATGAAGCAGCTGAGACATGTCGATATTTATTCATCATCTTTATAAAGGAGAAAGAATCCAGTGGCCTACATTCAGAGTTTACCGACTAAAGGCAGATGAGAGATACATTAGCAACGATTATCAACCAGAGAGGGCTCAGAGGAGTCGTCAGATTTGCAGCTCCTCCTGATGCGCTTGTCTGCAGCTTCCTGAATCCTGCAGCCCTACAGCGAGATGTGCCTTTATTTGCTGACTGTCTGTGCCATGAATGCAGCCTCCAGCAGGGAGCCTCAGGTCTATTTATCTGTTTTACTGAGCGTGGGAGAGAGTGAAACCAAACAAAATCTGTCATCCTCTCACAGAGTGTGCAGAGGTGTGAGCCAACTTGTTTGTGCTTTGGAGATTAGCTGCTTTGAAGCAATCAGAAATAAAGTTTGATCTGTCTGATTCTTGGCTCGTTTGATCTCTCTTTGCTCTGCTCAACATTTGCTGCTCTGCAACCGTTCAGTTCACCTGTTAGGACAGGGGTTCTCAACCTTTTTAGCCCGCCACCCCCAAAATACAGGTGCCAGAGACCGGGGACCCCCACTGGACCTGAAGGTGGCTGAACAGCCAGGAACGTTCTAGAATAGTCCTGTGGAGACAAGGCCGTCCATAAGGGGGATAAAGGGGGAGGTTTCTGGGACCAGGCCAAACTGGGGGACCATGGAGGTCAGCAAAACCAATGATATTTAACCTAAATAATAACCACTCTTATCAAAGAAACAAAGATCTCTATCTGCTCATTTGTGTAGTAAATAGCCTTCTTAAAATGAAAATAACTTCTGTTAGAAACCTTTTTAAAATTGGGAAAAAAAACTTGCTCAAATAAGTTAATAATGGCAAAAATGGTAAAGGTGGTGATTTTTAAACATGACATAATGGGTTAAAAGTGGCAAAAAATAATCAAAAATTGATTAATTTGGCAAAAATGGGCACAAAAATTAGTACGAGGGATTATAAAGTTGCTGAAATGGCTTTAAAGTGCAAAAAATGGGGGAAATTAGGTGGACTGGGATGAAAAATTGATATAAGCTGTCAAAAATGGTATAACTGTGGTTAAAATGGGCTAAAAGGGGTTGATAGAGGCAAAAATGGGTCAACAGAGGCAACACTAGGTAGAAAGTGGCAAGATTTGGTTTAGAAGTGGCAAAAACAGGCAAGAAAAAGAGGTGGAAAGAGTTTAAAACTGGCTTTAAAGTGTCAAAAACTGGTGAAAATTCGCTGAAATAGGATGTAAAGTTAACGTAAAGTCTCCAAGATTCTCCGGCTCATAGTTGGTGTTTCTCTCTACCAGGTGAATTTGCTTCAAGCTAATTGGTCGACAAGCTGAGCTGCAAAAGACGCCACAACTCAAATCCTGGTGATGCCATCAGCTGGCTTTAGTCAAGCAGAGACAGGCTGCAACTTTTAAACCTATGGCTTTCAGATGCAGTCAGATATGAAGAACTTCAGGGTAGTTTCACCAGAAACTTGAGTTTGGATTAAAGTCTAGTAAATATCAAACGGAGCAACACTGTTAGTACAGGAGGACAACTAAGCAACACTAGACATGCATCACTGTCCATCCTGAAGCAAACATCCACCATACTGATGATCTACTAGAACCTTCCATCTCTGCATCACATTCAAGTGATAATCCTTCAATCTGCTGCTCATACTGGCTCTGCAGTATGAGTCAAAACTCTATATTATTTCTGAATCATTCAGCCCTCACTGACAGTCAGACTAGAAAGATGAAAAGTTCCTGCATGCTACCTAGGACAGTGGTTCTCAACTGGTGGGTCGAAAGCTCTCTCTAGTGGGTCACTAAGGAAAGAAATGTGACAAACACCATCTACAGAAGCCCTAAGAGGACATACAGTAATTTGTATTTGCAGTTTTTTGTAGGTTTTCCTACGATAATGAGTAAAATTCAGAATTTTTCTAAAGATTTTGAAATCTCTCTTTTGTTGGGAAATAAAGCTGCTTTACCCACGATACTGGAAATTCATCTGGGGTTACCAAACTTCCATGTTATCTCTGGAAAATAGATTAAAATAAGTTGTATGCATGCAAATCCTTCTGTAATGATGTTTTTTACATGTTTGTTTTGTCCTGTCTCTTTTGTTTTCTATTTAGATTCCAAAAATCAACATTTTTTTGATTGTTCTTATGTCTTCATGGTGCAATGGTAGCCAAGAATACTGGTTAACCCATATTCATCAATAAATGAAGAATATAATTTTTAATTTGGGTCGTGGTTTCTCTTGAGGAGGAGGAGGATCCTGATGTCTGACCAGTTGAGAACCACTGAGCTAGGACTTCTACTTTGCTGTGGCATCAAAATAGTTGCTAAAATCATTTGATTTTCATTGAAATTTCAGATTCTGGAAGCGTGACGACCCTGGCACATCTTCTAAGTTAAAATAAAGTCAGCCATTATGTCCAGGAGATGCACGTCCACCTTTAGGATGCAGATTCTGTGCATAGACGTTAATTTAAAGCTTAACAGTTGACAGCAGATGGACTTCAATCCTGCTGATCACATTTCTGCTCCACAAATCAACACACACTCTCTGACACTCAAACCAGAACATTTCTGATGCAAACATCCAGCTCCACACCTTCATGTTCCTGATTCACATGCAGAATCTGAAAACAGAGATCAGCAGTTTTTGATTTCAGGAGGTATCCTCCGTCTCAACCTCCTCGAGTGAAATCATACAGACTTTCAAGTTTAGAACTCAGCGCTGTGCCTACACTGGGAGCTGCTGCGCTTTCCTTCAGAAACAGAGGAGAAAGGAATCCTACGAGTTCTACCAAAGCACGAAGGAGATGCTAGAGGAACCACACACAGAAGCACACACAAACCTAGGAGCTAAGCAAGCTAGTGCTAGCAGATTATTGACGGACAAACACAAACACACGCTAAAGCAGCTAGGAGGAGGTTAACGGGGCGTCAGCAGCTTCAGCCAGGCTCGTTACCTTCAAAGGCTCGTGCTGCGTCAACCAGGTGAGACCAGTCCAGGCCCGTGGCAGTGTCTGGGAGGGGCATGAGGCCCGGGTCGCTGAACTTGGACCTGTCCGCCAGGGAGCCGTCAGAGAACCAAAACTCACCTGCAGAGACAGGCGGGCGCTTCGATCAGTGTCTGAGCCAGGCTCACGGAGAATCTCTGAGTCACCCGCCGGAGCAGGGGGGAGGGGAGATAGGGGGGCGTAGAGGGGGAGGGCAGGGGTGTTTTTAACTAGTCAAGGCTGCTGAAACTTGGATCAGGACCAGAAATCACAGCTGAGTGGTGACACACAGCAGCTCTTAATATTCTTACCGTAAAGAAATAAGAAAAGTCAGTCACCATAGCGGGATTATGAAACGTGATCATTCTGTTAGAACAATAACGAGACGCCATTGGCCTTGTGGTTCCACTGTGACCCCTGTTTAGAGGTCATCCTCTGTCACCATAGAAGCCTGGTTCAAGTCCAGACAAAGGTTTCTTTCTTGCATGCCATTCCCCTCCCTCCTGATCTCAGACTCTAACCCAAGTCCTTACTTTCTAAACAAAGGCAAAATGCACAAAAATAAATCTTCAAAAATAAATCAAAGCAAATCTGTGTGATACCACAGCAGAAAAACAGTCCTGGACCCCCAATGTTGGTCAGTTTTATCCTTTCATTTATCAGACAAACTGCTCTCAACTGTCTGAAATGTGCAAAAACATCCCCGTATACTGAGGTTGTCCAAATGTTCCATCCTCTTAAATCCCAAACTGGTCAAATCTCCATCCTTTCACTGAATGATGACATCAGAAACACACAAACCTCATGACCTTCAGGAGGTTTCCCTGGCTGCCCTTAGCTCCACCCATTTTTCAAATGTTGCCAACATATTTGTACAACTAGAACAGCGTGTCGAACTTTTCCTGTCAATGTTGGAGAGTTCAAACAATTTTCATATTTTTGTTGCTGTAGTATATACCTCATAAAGCAGATGGATACGCCCGTTTCTGTCTTTCTCACTGGTGAATCCATCTCGAAAAGCTCCCGTCTGAACTGTTTGGGCCGGGTTAGAAAGTGAACGGACCAATCAGCAACAAGGGGCTGGTGCTTTCAGGTGTGACGGAGTCGTGATGTAAGCAAGGAGCAACAAGGGGCCGGTGCAGTTATGGCGGGAGAGATTAGCGTGGATGCTGCTAAAGCGCCAGTTTTATCAGAAGATTCTAAACCCATATTTGCTGCTTTATCCCTTTTTGGCCACCTTTAACCAATTTTTGCCTCCCCTTATCCACTTTACACCACTTGTTTTTTGCCAATTCTTGCCACTTTAACTCACTCTATTGCCATTTTTTTTTACTGATTTTGCCATTCTTATAACCTCTTCTCATCATTTTACCACCAATTATTCCCACTTTTAATACATTTTTGCATTTTCAACCCATTTTTTTTACAATTTCACACTTTTTAACTGCCAGTTTTTGCAACCTTAAATACATTTTTGCCATGCAACCCAAAAAGGGATAAAGCAGCAAATATGGGTTTAGAATGGGTTGAACATGGCAAAAATTTGCTCAAAGTGGCAAAAATTAGTGGAAAAAATGATCTCAAAGTGGTTAAAAAGAAGAACAAAGAACAGCAGTGAGTTGTTTTCTTTTCAAAAACCACTAAAGTCATGTACTGACTGCTACAGTCGCCATGGTTACCGTTATGCAGTTCTCTATGGAGTTTACTCCTCGGTAGCGGCTACGTCACGTGTTTTGTTGCTCTGATTGGTCTGTAAAGATGTGACAGACAGAACGTTCATCCAATCACCCTCCGAGTTTCTATTTAAAGGCTCTGCCATTCCCAAATGCCGTCTATGGGAGGTTTACCAGATGGTGTGTCAGGTTACTTTAGAAGTAGACTTCACTGACTTTCACAAATATGTTGGAAATATCTGGAAAAGTTGGAACTTGCGACTCGTGAAATCAGACGGTCTTTGTAGATTCTGACTTCACTGATCACTAAAATCCTGGAGATTTGATCATTCTGAAGCGCTGGTAACCAAAGAGAGCAGAACATTTTGACCTTTAAAATAGATGGAAAAGCTGCAGATGTTTTTGCACAGGAGTTTGTGTGTAACTCTTTGATGGTTAAACGTGAAAAGTTGCTCCATATAGACTCGTACTAGGTTTCAGGGTGGTTTGATTCTTACAAGCGTCATAAAAATCTGGTGCACTGACGTCCATTTGTTGGTTCTTTACAGAAAAACACACCCAGATATGAACCATGTGCTGCCATAAGCTGAGTGATGATTTCTGGTCCACATCGCCCCGCCCTAGTCTCACCATCTCTGTCTACTGATATCTGAAGTTCTCTTCTTGTTTCTGCACTGAAACAACTAATCTCGCTGAAGCAGACAAACTGTTGAACTTTAAGGTCTGTGTATGTGACAGCAAACACCCATCTCTGCATAGCGCTCGCCCGCCACTGTCTGAGGGGCGATAAACGACTTGTCTAAGTGAATGTCTTCATGTTTCAATCAATATCTTCTTTCCCTCCCCTCCGTCAGCCCTGACAGACAGCGAGTGCAATAAACAAGCTCCCATTCTGCAGAGAGGCGTTTAGAGAAGCATGAGTGGAGGAGTGGAGAGGAGACGGAGAGAGCTCGAGGTGATGCTGACACTCTCTTTTCAATTTACGCAGCGTCTCAGAGCCTGAGTGATTCACTGTTTACCAAATTGGACTGTTTCAGTCAGAAAAGAGAGCGCCTGTGTTCTCAACTACCCTTCAAAACAATCGGGAATCCATCAGGCTGACAGCCAGAAGAGGCTAAAGAGAGAAACAGCTTTCCAAAAGCCATTTTCTATCTAACGACAGCAGCCGGAGACGGATGAGGAGCGGTATGGAAATGAGAGGGGAGGCGGGCACGGGCAGGCAGAGGGACGAATGAGTGAGTGAAACATAATGTGTGACAGACGTGGTGACTCTCCTGATGGAAAAATAAGCATGTTCATGTCACAGATGTTACAGAGCTGCAGCGGTGCAGGCAGACACATCACACCGCTCATCACTGATCCACATCCAGCGGTGACAGCTGTCTGCTTAATGCAGACGCACCGACAGGCCCAAAGCAAGGTGCTCTCCGCCTCGCCCAGGTCCAATTAGCTGGCTATATCCAGGAGTGTTTCTAGAGTGAGTACCAGTCGTGCTAATGATATCTGTGGGACATGAGAGGCTCTTCAGACGAGTGTCTACATCCTGGCTCTTATCTGGTGCCACAGAGGACGGATGATAATCCAAAAACATCATGCAGAGAAAGTCGATGAGAACGCTTTAACCACTGTTTCTAACAGAGCCTCTCTGCAGGAGTAGACCGCATTGACACCTGGTGCTAAGGTGCATCCTGAGTGATCCAATCACAAGCTCACAAACTTAAGCACAGACATGAACTCTTCAGGCTGATTGGCTACATCAGCGGTTTTCAAACTGTGAGGCGGGCCTCCCCTGGGGGGCGCCACAGAACTTCAGGGGAGGCGTGGAACCATAAACCAGAAAAAAGTGATTTTCTTTGCTAACTTCGTCTGTGCATGGAGCAAAATGAACAGACTGATAGTTACTTTAAGGCAGTGATACTCAACGTGTGATTATTAGTGGCTCTTTAAGTCTTCATTTTTAATATTATTACTCCAGAAAACCTGAAAAAAGGGAAACTTTTTTGCCCTTTTATACCATTTTTTGACACTTTTCATCCATTTATGCTACCTTTGGTCACTCAATACCACTTTTTTCCTACTTTTTGACCATTTTTGCCACTTCTTTTTGCCACTTTTCACCTCTTAGATTGTGGCTCTCTCAAATGTATTTTTCAACAGTTTGGCTTTGGTTGAGTAACGCTGCTTTAAGGATTATCAGAGCAGAATAATCAGGTAGTATTGGCAATAAATTCATTAGTGAAACCTAATAACTGATAACCTGGTAAAGACGGATGTTTAAGAACATTGGCAGGACAAAATATCAAAGATATAAAAATGTCAAAAATATTTAAAATTGGACAAATGTTTGGAAATATGCTTGATTTTTAAAAAAATCTGAATCTTTTTGTGGGTGGGGGTCCACCGAATGAATGTTTTTCTCTTAGGGGAGGCTCACTCTCACACTCTTTGAAAACCTTTGTCTTAAGTCATTATAAAAAACTGCAAAGGATTTCCTCAAATGTAATGACAGGATAAGACTGATTGGATAGTCAGTTGAAATACGAGCCAATGAAATGACTAACTCCTGTCATTAACGGCCGTCTGCATCGGCCAGAGCAGCAGCTCCAGTTAGCAGCTCCTGCCGTGTGGAAGACGCACACGTATGTGGAGCTGTACTGCTAACTTTAGCAACACAAAGCAATTCAATTTAGTTGCATTGCTCAACCTTTTTAGCTTTACTGTTTCCATTTAACACCAAGCAGGTGAAACAGCAGGGTTTCCTCTAGTAAAGGGGTTCTCAACGTTGGGGTCGGGACCCCATTTGGGGGTGTGAGGGGGTCTCCAGATGCCTTAAAAAAAAAAAAAACTAAGAATATTATTTAAATCACACTGTTGCCACTTTACACCAAATTTACCAAATTTTAACCCTTTTTCATCACTTTTTAACACCAATTTTAGCACATTTATGACACCATTTGTGTCTATTTTAACCCTTTCCACCACCTTTTTCTGCCTGTTTTTGTCACTTCTGAACCAATTCTCATTTTCTGCCTATTGTTGCCTCATTATTGCTACTATTAACCACTTTTTACACCCCTTTATGCCCATTTTAACCACAGTTATCCCATTTTTGCCAGTTTATATCAATTTTTCATACCAGTCCACCTAATTTCCCCCAATTTTTTGCACTTCAAAGCCATTTCAGCCACTTTTTAATCCCCTTTTACCACTTTTTGTGCCTGTTTTTGTCAATTTAATCCATATTTGATTATGTTTGGCCACGTTTATCTTATTTTTGCCACTTTAAACCCATTTATGTTCTTTAAAAATACAATTTCAACACCTTTCTCCCCAATTTTTGCCATTAATAACTAATTTAAGCAATTTTTCACCCATTTTAAATATGTTTTAAGAAAGTTATTGTCATTTTAAGAAGGCTATTTACTACATAAAAGAATAGATAGAGATCTTTGTTTCTTTAACAAGAGTGGTTATTATTTAGGTCAAATATAAAATATGGTTTTCACAGCTTAACTTCACTATGGACCATAGTTTTTCTGACCTCCATGGGCCCCCAGTTTGGCTGGGTCCCAGAAACCTCCCCCTTTATCCCCCTTATGGACGGCCTTGTCTCCACAGGACTATACTTGAACGTTCCTGGCTGTTCACCACCTTCAGGTCCAGTGGGGGTCCCCGGTCTCTGGTACCGTTATTCTTGGGGTTGCGGGCCGACAAGGTTGAGAACCACTGCTCTAGTAAATGCAGGATTTCTTGAATGTATATTTATTTAATCTGAAGACTGCAGTCTAGCAGAGAGCTAGGTTAGAGACCAGATGAAATGGTTGGAAAGGTTATTTCATGACAGCTGTTTAAAGCATTCATAGAAGACAGCACATCTGACACGCTCTTAACTCTCTATTTGCACGTTGTGATGTTTTACAGCCGTCACATGTCGGCCTCAAGCAGCCTTAAAAAGAAACGTGTCATTCGTCTTAAATGTGGAGAAAGCCCTTTAGTTATTCATGCTAATATCAGAGCTAGCTTTAGCCGCTAATCAGCCACACTCTCACCATGCTTGTTATTGCTGTAGGCTTCATTTTTACTAGTATTTTATGGCGTGTTAGCAGCGTTTATAACATGAATCTCTCCGTCTGTTTGACATTGTTTAAAGAGACTCCCATCTGCAGTGAGTTCAGAGACTTCTCTGGTAAATCACTGAAAAATTAGAGAACATAAGGCTTCATAATCAAAGTTTTTATGACAAACTTCTGCCCATATTTATCCACTCCTGATGTCTCACACAAACCCCCTTTCTTTCTCTTTTTTCTGCTGCACGTCCTCCACACATTTCCCTTCTTAAAGGTTAGATTACTGGTTAATAAAGGCACTGTAAGCTACTTATTTATGAGCTAATAAAACAAGAAGAGTTGCCATTAAAGATGCATTTGAAGATGCTTTCTTAGCAGAGCCCATTTGTTTCAGGATCACCCAGGATGCACGTTAACACCAGGAGTAAAAACGATGGTTCCTTCTGCACCGCCACGCCCACAGAGACCGCCACCGTCTGTACTTACTCCGCAGGTTGGAGGCTCCCTGGTTGTGGACCATCCGTGGAGGCAGCGTGCTGTGGTAAGGGGGCGTGGTGCTGAAGAGGATGTCGTTGGGCATGGCCTGGTCCAGCATGGAGCTGTGTGAGCTGGCGTAGGACGATCCTTTCCGGTTGCTGCACACGCTCTCGTCTGACAGCGTGCGGTACAGAGAGCGTCTCGGAGACAGGCTGTCCACGGCTGACACCTGAAAAGAGGAGGAGAGGAAGAACCTGTCAGCAGAGAGTCAAAACAACACGGAGGATGGAGCAGAATGACCTCCAAACGCCAAGCGATGACTCGACGCAGCACGTTTACAGACAGAACATCAGGGAGCGGTGTCAGGAATCAATTACCGAGTCTGCTCGGAGGAAAATGCAGATGGAGCGAGCACAGCTGGAGAGTCTGGCAGGAGAGGGAATGAGATGGGGAAATATGAGGGGATGCAGGGAGAGATGGGGGACAGGACATGTGGAGGTGGTGACAGAGGTCGCTGCACCGACAGCTGAGAGTCACCAAGCCGAGAGTGAGGAGGAAAGAGGACGATCTGCCATTGTTCACAGGCTTGCAGTCGCTTTAGCGACATGATGCTGATTGGTCCAGCCATTCTCTGACTGAGAACAAATGTCTGACCAATCTGGGAACATCATCAGCGCTGGCTAGAAATAAGCGATGGTAGAGGAAGCAGACTTTCTCACTGAAAAAACTCATTCAGCTGACTTCTTCTTTTATGAGCCGAGAAACAGACAAAGACCCAGACAGCACAGCTCAGTGAAGCTTTCAGCTTAGTAAACGTACACAAAGAGTGTTTTCTGGTTCTGTACAGTCTTCAGAGATGATTTATAGAGGTCAATGTAAGGAAAGCAGAGGTCAAAGGTCAACACGAGGTCAGGATGAGCAATCACAAAAGCTGAGTGAGTGAAAGCAGCTCCATCCTGAGGGGAAATCACAGAGAACAGACGAGAACCACGCTGCAAAGACCCTACAGCACTGATCATCAACTGGCGGCCCGGGGGCCATATCAGGCCCCCCAAAGCTTCCTGTTCGGCCCCCGAGAGATCATTAAATTCACAAAAGGAGGAAAAGAAGATGTTGTGGTTTAAAGAGTATCCTCTGGCTTTAAACGTCTGCAGCTGTTAAATCCATCCCACAAACAGTTAATATGAAATACTTTTAGAATGACTCAACATTCATCTGTTTTGACAGAAATTTACTTTCAGTCACACTTAAAGGGGTAAGGTTGGCAAGTGTTAGAAAAATAATGAGTGATAAATGGTAAAATGGGTTGTTGAGTGGCACAAAGGGACAAACATTGGTGAACAAGTAGTAAAAACAGGAAAAAAAAGGGTTAACAGTATCAAAAAAAGGTTAAAAGTGTCAAAAATAGCAAAAAAAGTAATGAAAAGGGGTTGAAAAGGGTCAAAATAGAAGAAAAGTGGAACCAAGAGGATAAAACCTGCTGGAAAAGTGGTTTAAAAGGAATTAAGAATGGAAAAATGGGTTAAAGAGGCAAAGAGTAACAAAGATGCACAAATAGCCTGGCATAGCTGCAAACAGGGGTTAAAGGGTGTCAAACATTGATTTAAATGTTGAAAAAAATGTAATGAAAATGGGTGAAAAAGTGTCAAAAATGGATAAAAGAGTGGAGGGGGTAAAACATGCAGGAAAAGTGGTTGAAGAGGGGTTAAAATCTTGCAAAAATTGGTAAAAGAGGAAAAAAGGGGCAAATTTATCAAAAAGGGTTAAAAGTGTCAAAAATGGGGATAGATAGGGACAGATCTCACTGGTAATGACTAAAAATGTCCTGAGTTTTGGAAGAAAATACAAATACTAATAAAATAATATGTTAATCAGAACAAAATATTGATTTAATTTTTCTTTATTTTGAAGTCCGGCCCCCAGAGACTGTGTCAAGACGAAATCTGGCCCTTGTGCAGATGTACTTGATGAGCCCTGCTCTAGGGTTACCAGAAGATCTCTTGTTTAAACACACAAACCCACAATGAACGATCCGATCCATGACTGCGCCGGTAGCTGACATAAACATTACAGCAGTGACATCAGAAACACCACTGATGATACGCTGGGCAGATGGCCAGATGGGCTAATGTCTACCTTTGGCTTCCAGCTGTAAGCCACACCAGGCTGGTATCCCCAGCAGCCCACACCCAGCCGTCTCACTTTCAAAGACGGATCTCCCACAAACCCCAGCGTGCAGACGTAGCAGACATCTTTCAGGATAAATACAGGAATTCAAAGCTGCACACGTCCACGCGGAACATCTCACAGGCTTTGACTTAACAAGCTTGTCTCTTATTGCACTTTTCCCGCCCAACTTTACAAGATTAGACCTCAGAAGGTTCTCGCTCATCAGCACAACTTTAAACAGGATTTGCTGCTCTCTCATGTGGAGCAGAAATAGCTCCGATTTAGAGCTCCAATAAAGGCAGTCACGGCAGATGAAACCGTTGGAAATACAGCGCCGTGTTTCTTCAGGAGTCGTCGTATTTGTTTCATCTGCAGCATCAAACCATCCCTCCCTCTCTCTCTGAGCACATCTTGGCATCTTTAAGCGAGCCTGCTGAGCACATTACACACTAAATATTTGATTTATCAAACCTGAAAGATTAAAGACTATTTCTGTCTAAATCCTCCTCAGCTGGCAGCACTTCCCCCTGTGATTTAGGCTCCAATCTGTGTGAATTCTCTGTACAGCAGAGACGCTCTTATCAGACGAGGCCAGGGCAAAATCATAATCATGATTATTGTGACTAATACTGACGTCATGATCTTAGAACAACAGAAACCACTGAGTTTACATCTAAATCACAGGCATGTATCCCGCTCAAACACTCTGGAGACTTTTACTTTGAAAACAGGAAATGAGCAGTGAAACTAGAGCTACCACCTGATGGTTAGATTCCTCCACAGGTACGCCATTGTTGGTTGATAAGGTTATTGCTTACTCTCAGGAAAAGTGTTCAATCTGGGGTGTGGGACACCCCAGGGGGACACCAAAAGCAAAATGTTTCATAATATTTATCTTTATGATAATCATTGTTTTATTATAGTAATAATCAATTATTATTATTATTATTATTATTATTATTATTATCATAATTATTATTATTATAACTTTTATTACTTTAATACTTTTATAACTTTTATTATTTTTTATTGTTAATATTATTACGATTATTATTATTAAATTACTGTTATTTTTATTGTTTTGTTTTATTTTTATAACATTTATTACTTTATTACTTTCATTATTTTTATTGTAATTATTATTATTATTATTATTTTTCATAACTTTTATTATTTTGATTATTTTTTTCATTGTTATTATTATTATTACTATTATTGTTATTTTTATCATTTTTTAAATCATTTTATAACATATATAACTTTTATTAATTTATTACTTTTATTATTTTTTATTGATGTATTATTTTCATTGTAATTTTATAATAATAATAATAATAATTATTATTATTATTATTATTTTCATTGTAATTTTATAATAATAATAATAATAATAATAATAATAATAATAGTAATTATTATTATTATTATTATTATTATTTAATACTATAATTTTATCACTTTATTACTGTTATTATTTTGATCATTATATTTTATTATTTTCATTATTATTATTATTATTATTATTATTTTGATTAAATTTTTTTTAACTTTTATTACTTAATTACTTTTATTATTTTTCTTACATTTATCATTGTTATTATTATTTTTATAACTGCTATTACTTTATTACATGTATCACTTATTTTTTATTGTTATCATTGTTATTATCATGTTTACTGTTATTACTTTTATTATTTTTTATTATAATTATGATTGTTACTATTATTATTATTAATAATTTTATTATTATTAATCAGTGCTGAGTTTTCATAATAATAAATCATTGTGTACAGTCTAGACCTGACCTCTCCGGAAAGTGTCTTAAGATAATGACGGACAGATTAAGAATAATAAAGGCATAAAAAGGAATCTTAAGAGAGTATATTAAAATTAAAATGATAATAAAATAACACAACTGAATAAAAATAAAAACTGCAACAAAGCAAAATAAGACAGAGTATAATATTCCAAATAAAATCAAATAAAACAAACAATGTGAAATAAAATATGAAATAAAAACAAAATGAAATAAAATAGAATAGGGCAGCCATTTTTAACAGCTTTTCTCCCTCATGTTGTTTAGTAAATACACCTTAGGGAGTGAAACTGGTCATCTGTTGTTCCTGAGGCCCACACTGACATGCTGTGTCTAACAAAGCTGTAAAATAGTTACTGGTAAAACAAATGTAGGTTAACAAGGTTAACACAGTGACCTTTGACCTCCAAATCTTCTCAGTTCACCATCAACAGTCGGTTTGTGCCAAACTTGATGAAAAATACCCAAATGCACTTTTGAAATATTGGTTGTTACAGCAGTATCAGGAAGCCTTAGGCCTTCATCCTGGCATCACAATGGCTGATAATCTATCAGCCAGCAGGTCCTCGTCCTTGTCAGGTTATGATGCCATCAGCTCTGCAGGAAACCAGACACATGCTGCAACCCTGGCTGGCTCCGCTGAGCCATTTTCACTTCTTCTACACTTGTAGTACAACTATTAAAGACGGCACAGAGGTGCCATCACCCCGTCCCCCTTTATGCCTCCCAAACTAGACTATTGTGTTTGAAAGTGCTGTCCCATGGAGGGTTTGACCTCCACATTCTAATCAGATCATCCTTAAACCAGAGAGGAAATCTGTGCAAAGTTTAAGGACCATTCCTTGAAGCAAACTCCTTGATATCACAAGACTAATCTAAATGTAGATGTAGATAAGGACAGGTGGATGGACAGCCCAACAACGTCCTGCCTCTGTCTCTGGCTGTCAGCAGCGGCTTTCTGAGGTTGTGCTGATGTGCTCCTCTGACCAAAATCAACAATTAATGCTGAAATTAAACCACACATGGAGAATTCGGTGGTCAAAATGAGCAGAACGTGACAGTCACTTGATCCACATCATGGTGTTTCCACGACCATAGAAAGCCAAACTACTGACTGAACTTCACCCTTCATGAAGTGCTCAGTCCTGGTGGAATCAGCACTGACATCCTCTGAGATTCTGTCCTTATTTCCCCGATGGTTCCCCCTCGCTGCTCGCTCTAAACAAAGACACCGACCAGCGCTGAAAACCTTTGACGTGCCACTCAGGAGGATGTTGGACAAGCACCTATTCAGCCGCTTTCTTCTTTCCCACAGAGGTTCAAAAGAGGAACGCTGTGGGAGAATAAGCTGTGAACTGCCTTTCCTTTACGTCAGACACACAATAGTTGGCCTGTCTGTGGAAGGATGTCCCAGCGGACACGGCGGCTGGCGAGGAAAATCTCCCCGCACCTGCTCACCCACACAAAGGCATGGAGTGACCGCCGGAAGCGGCACGGGCATTAACCTTTACGGTAGAATCTGTTTAATCACTTAGGAGATTAAAGCAGCCAGACTGCATTCAGAGATGTTTCCAACATTGTCATTACTGTAATTTGATTCCAGTCCGTGATTGAAAACATGCAGTCTCAGAGCGGAGCGCTGTGCTTTCATTGGGATCAGATGTGTGCAGTGTAATGTTGGATCTGTGCCCTCACTCATGCATCTTTCAGTCAGATTGCTTTTCCACACACTGTAGCATCAGACATGAGAGCACGACTACAACAAAGAGCCAACTTGTCTTTGAATCCAACCAGCAGCACTCTGCACCTTTGTTCTGGCTACGCCGCTTTCCTTCTCTGTGGGGAACAGACCAACATCAGATGAAGGGAGTCACAGCGGGCCTGAAACAGGGCTTTTATTTAGAGGCATCAGTGCTGGTTTTAGTGTAGGTAGGGGTGTAGAGATGCCCCACAAACCAATCACAAATTAATACAAATCAATACAAGTGTGGAAAATGTTTGACAAGAAAATCTCAAAGCGCTTGTTTTAAACCTGCACAGAGCGCTATCTACTTTTTGGTATGACTTCAGTATCTGAAGAATTACTGCAAAACATGCTGGATGTCAGAGAAGATTCTAGAGCTTAGAATATGTCTAATATTTAAGTGAGAGTGCAGATGTAAGGTGGGAAAAAGACATGCAAACGTTGTTAATTCAAAGCAAATACCAGCTAAAAGCATGCAGCAGGTAAAACCACGCCACTCTGCTTGGGTGAAGACTCTAGAACAGAGTTACTCAACCCTGCTCAACACAAGAGCCAAGTTGTTGAAAAATACCTTTGCAATCTAAGTGGTGAAAAGTGGTAAAAACGGCTTGAAGTAGCCATAAAAATAAGTTAAAGAGGGCAAGAATGGTCCAAAAGCAGCAAAAATGGATGAAAAGGGGTGAAAATGGGGAGAAAAGTGGAATGGATGAGAAGTTACAAAAAAACTTAGTTACAGGTGGCAAAAAATGTTCCTAAAGTGGCAAAAACAACGAGTGAAAGTGACTAAAATGGGCAAAAAGCAGTGAAGAGTTGCAAAAATGGGCAAAAAAGAGAAAATAAGTGGTGTTTAATGTCAAAAGGATTCTTAAATGGGCAAAAATAGGATTAAAGGGGCTAAAATAAGTGTCAAAGATGAGCATAAAAATAGGAAACTAGTAGTATTTAATGGCAAAAGGCAGCTTAAATGGACGAAAAGTATCAAAAATGGTGGAAAAGGGCAAAAATTAGCTGCATTACTGGATAATACAGATACTGTAGTTCTGCTTCCTGTCTCCTCATAGAGAACGTGCATTCACTGATAAACCCAGAGTGGCGAGTGGAATGGAAAAATGCCTCAGTTTCAACACCTGACATGATGTTTATGTTCCACTGTGAGTAAAATCTGGGTTTATGAGGTTTGAAAAACACTGAGAATCATAGAAAATCAGGATAAAAAGATGTAATGACCCCATGCATTGTATCAGAAGGTGAGTGTTTGTTCCATCCCTGACTCTAAGCTCCATATTTTCTATGCTTTAAGCCGGTGCACAGGCAGAGCTACTTAATATTTGCTCCATGTTTGGGGCAACGCCTGCCTGTGCCAGAGGACATGCCGGTCTGCAGCAGGGCTAAAGTGCATTTATATCAGAACTGAGCCGCATCCTAAAATAGATGGTTTGTCCGTCTCCAGGGTCTCTCACTGGTGGATAATGGATTGGGGGATTGGGGGGACGGAGGGAGGATGGTGCATGCTGAATTGAAGATGCAATTAATAGAGTCTGTGGGAGCGAGTACATCAAACATCGATGCACTCCCCGCCTTTAATCCATGGCATCCCGACTGAGCAAACCCAGCCCTGCTCCAAATTAAATTAGCCAAACACTCGGTGCCGGTCGGCGGGGACTGAAAGGGTTTTTGTGTTGGAGGAGATCGGCTCTATCAGCTGTGGAGCTCTGCAGCACAGCCGGCTGATAGAGCCCAGATGTTTGTCTGATGTTTCCCAGCAAGAGGTTATCTGCTCTGGTTCTGGATGTCTATATTCTGTGACTGTAAGTCAGCAGGATAAAACTGCCTTAAAGGGATAGTTCAGAGTTTTTGAAGTGGGCCTGCAGAGGGCTCCTTATCAGTACACAAATTTTATTACCTACAGTAGACGGCGGTCAGCTCGACTCCTGTTTAAAGAGGCCGGCTAGAGTGCAGACACCAAGGCTAACACATGGACCACTATAGACAAGGTTTGGAGCAGCATGCATGCACCAGGTATTTCAGCAAGCAAGAATGCATGCTATTTTCACAATATTTATCACCCTGCTGCCACACCTTTCCATTTTAGGACTGTATGCTCTGTCCTACGGACAGATTTCTGCACGGGCTTTGGTCAGCTTTGTGTGAATGGTCATGATAGATGTGGGTCACCTCTTCAGGTCAGTAAATCTCAATTCTGGATTAAAGAAACTGAGTCCATAATGCAAGCAGAAAAGGAGCAACATGTTTAAAATACAGTCATTAAAGGCACAAATACAGCTCTGTCTAGTTTTTGCACCTTGTTTTGACTTCCTGAGAGCAGCAGACATGGCATCGTACAAAAATATGGTGACGAGTGACTTGGTCAAGCGTAGAACTGAGAATAAAAGCACATAGTGCAAACAAATGGAGGTTCTTAAAAGAAATGCCAACCCGGCCTTTTACTTTGAAAAACACAAGCTGTGAGTGTAACCACGCTGTTCAAAAGTGGAAAGCATTTATCAGGTTTATCAAGAGAAACACACTGCACACACTTTCTGGAATTTTTCCAGAAAATTCACCATTTCTCCCAGAAATTGTTGGAATTACAATTTTTTTGGTTTACACATGTTTATTGCCTTTATGTGCATTGGAACAACACAAAAAATCAGAAGAAAAAATACAAAATTGACATAATTTTACACAAAACTCAAAAATTGGCCAGACAAAATGATTGTCCCCCTTTTAAAACTGTGGGTAAATCATTTTATTTCCAGCATGTGATGCTCATTTAAACTCACCTGTGGCAGTAACAGGTGCTGGCAATCTAGAAATCACACCTGAAGCCAGTTAGAATGTCTAAAAGCTGACTCAACCTTTGTGTTGTGTGTCTGTGTGTGTCACACCAAGCATGGAGAAGAGAAAGAAGAGCCCAGATTTGTCTGAGGACTTAAGAAGCAAAATTGTGGAAAAATATGAACAATCTCAAGGTTAAAGACCATCTCCAGAGATCCTGAAATTCCTTTGTCCACTGTGTGTAATATAATCAAGAAGTTTATAACCATGGAGCTGTGGCTAATCTCCCTGGACGTGGACGGAAGAGAAAAACTGACAAAAGAATGCAACGTAGGATAGTTGGAATGGTGGATAAACATCCTCAGTCAACTTCCACACAGATTCAGGCTGTCCTGCAGACTCAGGGTGCAAAAGTGTCAGCTGGGACCATACGTGGTCATCTGAATGAGATGAAGCGCTATGGCAGGAGACCCAGGAGAACCCCACTGCTGACAAAGAGACATAAAAAAGCCAGACTGGAGTTTGCAAAAATGTACCTGAGTAAGCCTCAATCCTTCTGGGAGAACATTTAGTGGACAGATGAGACTAAGGTAGAGCTTTTTGGAAAAGCACGTCATTCTACTGTTTACAGAAAACAGAATGAGGCCTACAAAGAAAAGAACACAGTACCTACAGTCAAACATGGAGGAGCTTCAAGGATGTTTTAGGCTTGTTTTGCTGCCTCTGGCACTGGGTGCCTTGACTGTGTGCAAGGAATCATGAAATCTGAGACTATCAAAAGATTTTGGGCCGCAATGTAGGGCCTAGTGTCAGAAAGCTGGGTCTGGGTCAGAGGTCATGGGTGTTCCAGCAGGACAATGACCCCAAACATACCTCAGAAAGCACCAAGAAATGGTTAGAGACAAAGCTGGAGAGTTCTGAAGTGGCCAGCAATGAGTCCAGATCTAAATCCCATTGAACACCTATGGAGAGATCTCAGAACTGCTGTTGAAGAAGCACCCTTCAAATCTGAGAGACCTGGAGCAGTTTGGAGAAGAAGAGTGGTCCAAAATTCCAGCTGAGAGGAGTAAGAAGCTTGTTGATGGTTAGAGGAAGTGATTGGTTTCAGTTATTTTTCCCAAGGGTGTGAAACCAAATATTAAGTTGAGGGTGACTATAATTTTGTCTGGTCCATTTTTGAGTTTTGTGTAAAATTATGTCTATTTTGTCTTTTTTCTTCTGCTTTTTTGTGTTTCTCCAATGCACAGAAAGGAAATAAAGACGTGTATACCAAAAACATTTGTGATTGAAACAATTTCTGGGAGAAATGGTGTATTTTCTGGAAAAATTCCAGGGGTGCCAATACTTTTGTCCATGACTGTAAACGTGCAACAAGAAGGTAAATATGTCCCTCTATCATTTCCCTGTCTGCTGAGCTAAAGAGGCACATGCAGCTCATAGAATACAAACAGACAAGCCTTCTGTTCCTGGATTCTCTGTCATCAGACCTGGCACTCATGCAGCCAGTCTGAAAGCTCTGACCTAACATGCATGCAAAAATGTAAATCCATATGTGATACAGCTGCAGAGCAGGCGCCACACTCCCAGTCTGAGAGGCTGCCAGTGCAACCATGTATCTGGAGATCTGGTTTAAAAATGGAAGCTGCGTTTGCTGAACTAAAGGTGAATTCCTTTAAAGAAAACTACTGTTGGGGTTTCAAAGAATAAGCTGAATAATGGCATTAAATCATACAATCAATCAGTATTTGACATTTTAAACTGATTTAAATTTTTCCAGTGTGCAACAGAACATCACATTCTCATGTTTAAGGGGCTTAGTTGGTCAAACAGCCAAAGCGACCTCACCTTCCGACTCCTCTCGTCTCCCGGAGGACTCCCCGGCAGCATCATTTTCACGTACTCTTCTTTTGAAAGCCTCTGCAGTGATTTTCCATCCCGCTCTGCAGCCTGGATCCTGCAGGCCTCCTGTGCGTACAGCTGCCTGCAGACGATGGAAAGGGCAAAAAACACAACTCATCAGAGGCGTCATCGACAACAAAAACCTGCAGGGCCGTCACAGCTCGGGTCCAGCTGTTAGGAAATGAGGTCAGAGGGTAAGAGAGGGGTCACGGGTGTGTGCTAGCATGCTAACATCGGTGCCTCCCTGCTGCATGCTGCTCAGTGAACGAGAGGTTATTTCACTAGAGAGTCTCACTCTGCCAAACTAAAGATTAAAACAGTGTGGAGGACACGGCCAAGCACTGTGAGAGGAGAAGAGAGGAAGGAAGGAGGGTTAGGACAGAAATAACACCCAAACAAGAGTGAGAACTGGACTGGAGGGAGTGTTAGGACGACCACAGAGGGGACCTGAGAGCTGTAAGACGGGGCAGCAGAGGAGCCACAACAGGTGACATGTTTGTTTTGGTGTTGTTTGCTGTCAGAGCGCTTTCTTTGGGGGACATTTACATGATTTTCAAGGTGCTGGGTTGTTTCAGGAGTCTGACCCGGCTGCTTTAAGTGAGCAGCCTGGGACCTGACAGCCTGAGTGCTGCTGGTGTGAGATGCCTGCAGGGGAAACGCTGGATGTCTAGACGTCTGGAGAGATCGTCTGAGCGGCCTGTTGAACGCAGCAGCCATGTTATACTGAGGATCTTCTTCAGTGTTTTACAATAAAACCATCACTGAGCGATAGTACCCAGAATGTTCAACCTTAAAATAATGACATCCTCATGAAAAAAGGTGCATTGAATTAAATAAATGTTTCTAAAAATGCAGGCCAACTCCTTCATGCTGCTTTAACTGCACAAATATGTCGGCACTGCTGTGGCACTGAAACCTTGACAAAATATTTGCGCAACAGAAACATCCTGAAGGTGTTTTTCTTGCCATCTTTGTAAATTAAAGCCAAATTATTACACAAAGTTCTTAAGTTTACAGTATCAGAATGACTCTAACATGGATGTTTTTGCGTAATCCGTGTTTGATTTGCAGATACATTTAACTGAATGTGAGCTAAAATGTTTAAAAACATCCTTTACAGCAGGCTCCTCAAGTCCATCTGCACAAGGACCAGATCTATTCTCCACAGAGACCCTGGGGGCCGGACTTTCAAATCCACAAAAAATAAAGAAAGATTTTGGTCTGACTGAAATATTATTGTAGTAGTATTTGTATTTCTTTCAAAACTCAGGACAGTTTTAGTCATTACCAGTGAGATCGATCCCTATCTATCCCCATTTTTGACACTTTTAACCTTTTTTGATAAATTTGCCCCTTTTTTCCTCTTTTACCAATTTTTGCAAGATTTTATCCCCTCTTAAACCACTTTTCCTGCACGTTTTACCCCCTTTCACTTTTTTATCCATTTTTGACACTTTTTAGCCCATTTTCATTACATTTTTTTACATTTAAATCAATGTTTGCCACACTTTAATCCCTTTTTCCAACTTTGCCAGGCTATTTCTGCTGTTTTCGCCACTTTTAACCAATTTTTGATATTTTTTGCCTCTTAAATTCATTTTTTCAATTCTTTAGCCCATTATAAACCTCTTTTTCTGCATGTTTTATTCTCTTTGAGCCACTCTCTATTTGTGCTTTTTTTTTTTTTACAACTTTTAACCCATCTTTGATACTCTTTGCCTCTTTAACCCATTTTTTTCCATTCTTAACCCCATTTAAACTACGTTTCCAGCAGGTTTTATCCTCTTGGTTCCACTTTTTTCATATTTTGAGACTTTTTAACCCCTTTTCATTACTTCTTTGCATTATTTTTGACACTTTTAACCCTTTTTCTGGTTTTTACCACTTGCTCACCAGTGTTTGTCCCTTTGTGCCACTCATCAACCCATTTTACCATTTATCACCCATTATTTTTCTAACTCTTGCCAACCTTGCCCCTTTAAGTGTGACTGAAAGTAAATTTCTGTAGAAACAGATGAATGTTGAGTCATTCTAAAACTATTTCATATTAACTGTTTGTGGGATGGATTTAACAGCTGCAGACATTTAAAGCTAAAGGATACTCTTTAAACCACAACATCTTCTTTTCCTCCTTTTCTGAATTTAATGATCTTTCGGGGGCCGGACAGGAGGCTTTGGGGGGCCTGATATGGTCCCCGGGCTGCCAGTTGATGATCAGTGCTTTACAGCTATACTCCAACCTTGAATGATTTCTTGTTTTTAATGAAGAATGAAGCAGGAGTAATGCTTTGACTTTTGAAGATGAAACTTGATTGTAGTCTGCAGGAGTAGGAGTTCGACTGGAGTAACACGGGATGATGAAATAAGATTCACTGATAACATCTGCATGCAACTTTTCCTGCTCTGTTTAAAGAGTAACATCATAATTCCATTTCTAGTCTAGGTAGATCTTTTCCACATCTGCATGTTCAGTAAAATCCTTCTATAGGACCTCAGAGTGAAAGAGTATTTAGTTCAGTTTATAAGAAACTACAGCAGCATGATAGGGGGTGAGTTTTGCAGAATTTGGGTATCACAAGTCGTCCGTTTTTGTCCTGACTCTGCAAAGATGCAGTAAAAATCTCACTTGGCTCCAGAGTGGGCTGCTTTTGCATGCTACCCCCCCTTTTTCATAACTGATGCAGCTGATGAAATCATCTCTGTATAAAAACAGAAAAATTCACTAATCTGAGGTGGGAAGCAGTGTGAAATGTTGCAAGATATGTCACAGCTTAAGGAGCATGCTTAAATATGTGACCGTTTGATGCTCCCAGCTTCAGAGCTGGCAATGATTTACCTTTAATTTGTAAAAAAAAAAAAAAAGAAGAAATCCAAACTAAAACAGTGATAGTTCAGGCATACACCAGTGCTTAATGATGTACAACTATGACAGCAGAACCACATTTTATTTTGATCTAAACTTAAAACAAAATTTGAGGCAATTTGTGTTTGGTACATTATTTCTTTGTTGTATATGTGCTTCTTGGTAATAAATCTTAAACCGTTGAAAATCCTGTTTATTACCCTTTTAAATGATGCCACATTTGTAAGGATCATGCATTTGTGGGATGAGCAGCAGAGCTGAGTATGTGGGTTGCGCCCATGAAAAATGTGCCAAATCTTCTCTGCCAATGATGGATGATGATGGATGTACTGCATGGCATCATATCTTATTGCACCATTTTGTATTGCATTGTATGGTACTGCATCTATCCTGTCTGATCACATCGTAGCTTATCAAATCCCATAACATCTTACTGTAGTACACTGTATCACATCACACTGCATTGTGTAAATTCATATCCCATTGTATCACACTGCACTGTATTGCATCCTATCCTGTCTCACTGTATCACACTGGATCCTATTGTATTGCAACTTATCATATCTGCATGCCTGTTTGGTCTGGATGAACCAGACTGTCAAGTATACTTAGTTCTGGGCCTGGGTCCCTAACTGAAAATAGTCTTGTAATGTTCAACCTACTAATTCAGTTTCTTTTTCTACACACTTTACAATGTTCCTTAAATGCACCTTGGTGTATGTATTGCATTCATACTACAACAATATCACAGCTATAATTAGATGTGCAGTCTTGTTTGGATGTTTTACTGTGAGGGTTTTTAAAGTCCCGCGTTTTTTTGCTGCTCACTCTGGCACCTGAAGACAGTCGTTCTGTCTAGCTGTTGATCTGTCTGTGGATGAATTACAATAGAAGTTGTGAGGAGATTCTCATGGGTAAAAAGATATCTGCAGGGAAGCAGAGGGCTTGTCTGTCCAGGGTCTAACAGGAGGATGTATTCTGGACGGTGCACAGCGGTGAGATTCTGCAGGAGACACACCAGAAATGTCACGACCACTGACGCACAGCTGGTCATCTTCTGCGCTCAGCGTGCGCCACATGGCAGGACTCACACTTCAGACGGGTGGGGCAGTGGTCAGAGACAGAAGGATAAAGACGGGGCTGGGTGTGTGTAGGGGGGGCGGGCTGGGTCAGACCGGGGCCACGGGGGTTGACTTTGACTGACTGTGTACCTTGAACGCTCAGACAGCATTGTGAGGAGAAACGCTAACAAGCTCTCGGCTCCGCTGGAACCAGAAGCAGAAGCAAAGAGAGAGACAGCCAGGGGTTAGTGGCATCGTTAGCATCACAGAGAACTTTCCAGAAAGGAGGAGAAACTTCATTATGTTAGAACAATATCTGTGCGTAATATTAGACCATTCATCATGAGGCACGGTTATGTAAGAGCAAATCAAACTGCAGGAATATAAAACAAACAGAGGGGAGGCTAATCTGATTACTGAGCGCTTTCATAAGTCTGCAGGAGATGACTTCAGAGCATGCGATCAATCACGGAGCACTTTAGTGGAACATTTTACGCCACAAATGAAATTATCCAGGAGTTAGCAGAGAGGTCTCTTCCAGGGTAATTCTCACATTCCCTCTTTAAAATCTGCCCTCTTACTGCACACAAACACCCTAAAACAGACATTTAATCACCAGACAGACGCGGCCATCGTCACATAAAGTCTGAGGAGAGTTTACATCGTCCTGATCTATCTACAGGCTCTCCTCTCTGTCCTTGGGCTCTGTGTGTCAGCGCTCTCTCATCCTGTCGCTGTGTGTCGATTGTTTCTTGGCTCCCGGCAGAGATGCTGATCTGGAGGAGGCTCATCCCGGCGGTCCACGGGGACGCGGCTTCACGGGAGCGATCAATAACCACAAGTGACATGTGCCAAGTGTATTATGTCCGCGGCTTCACTGAGCTTATTTATTTGGTGGCTGTCGACTTCAATCAGGGCCGGTTTATGCACACTGGGTGGGCTGATGGGAGAGAGCACTTGTGTTGGAATGGATCTAACTGAAGAGCAACAATAACAGAGCGGCGTCCACCACGGGAACAGGGGAGATGTCAGTGCATGTTTCAAAGGCGCTGACAGGATCGTCCAGCCTGGTGGCTGCATCCTGATCCAAGGTGGTTCAGAGTATAATCTGATAAAGCATTCCTCTAACTCAGGAAGTGTCAAACTCGGTCACAGCAGGGGCCGGATTCTGGATTTAGGTCTAACCTGAGGGCCTAACTGGGTCAACATTTAACCATAACTGTCAACCTCATTTTCACCAGTAATAAAATCTGAAAAAAGCACTGATGATAAATCTGTTGGAAATTCAAAGAGTAAAAATGATGAGTTTAAAGGCTCAAATCTGAGATACAATCTAAGAGATAAAAATGTGACATATACAGTCCAAATCCTGAGTTGAAAAGGTCAAAGTATGAAATGAAAAGGCAAAATTAGAAGTTTGAGTCATAATCTTGAGATCTGACTTTTAGTGAAATCTTTCTTACTCTTTACTTTTTCAGATTTTTATGGCTTAACAAGGATATTTTAGATCATCAAGTTGAAGTTTACATTTTTATACTGGAGGAAATCTGCAGACCTCATACTGGTGGGCCAGTTAGAATACAAATATGATCTGATCTCACGGGCCGGATATAATCATTCCGTGGGCCGGATTTGGCCCCCGGGCCTTGAGTTTGACACCTGTGCTCTAACTACTGATGTTCCTCACATAAATCAAAACCTTTGCCTTCTTGCTCAGATTCCTGATGTGTGAAGTATAATCCAAATGCTGGATTTTGGCTCTACGAGGTAGAAAAGATGGTTAGAGGAGGCGCCGCCAGCCTGGGCTTCATTGGCTCGGCACGTTATGCACAGCGAAGCAGGGGTTCGATACTCAGTGATGCATGGGCCAGATTCCACCTCTGTTATCAGGCAACTTACAAAGACTGAAGCTGCTCCTTTCGTGCCCATGTTGAGAATGAATGGACCAATCAGCATCATTTGGGGAGAAAGAGGCGTGGTTTGGCTGACAGCCAGTGAAGCAGCTAGCATGGATGTAAGCTAATTTTCAGGCTGTGTGTCGGATGTGTGACGTTGGCGACTGCACTCGTGGTCATGATGGCGTACCTCAGCATGTTATACTGGTATACTGGTCACACTACTATGTAGAACACAGGTATCAGTCTAGATGAAGATGTAGGTAAAAGTGTGGCTTCTACACCAGATTTCACAGAGACTTTTGAAAGCAAAATAATCAGTGCAAAGCCTCGGTGCCTGCAGCAGGAACTCACTTTGGTCCTTAAAGTCCCTAGTCTCAGAGTAGAGTTCCTGCAGTGACAATGCAGCTTAAATGTGGAGGAGAAACAGTCCTGTAGAGCTCAGTTAGTCTGATTAGAGAACAGTTTACTAAGCCTGATTGTGCTCAGCCTTTTTTAGTTCAGTGGTATCAGAGCAGGTTTGTTGACCTACGACCTCTGTCTCTCTGTCTCACTCACCCACACTCAGAAATGCTCGGCGGCCCCTCAGTGCTGTGTGCTTCTTCTTCTTCTTCATCATCAGCCGTCTTCGTGCCCACGGGGAGTTTGCCCCCGTGCTGTGGGCGAGCTTGTCCACAGGCCTCTGAGCTCGGCCCGGGACTCTGGCCCGGCTCTGCCTCTGGATCTGGATCGTGCCCTGAGCTGCTGGTCTGGGGGATGGTGTACACCTTGGAGGAGTCGGCGGACATGCAGTACCTGGCACCGCGGGCCAGAGGACTGCCAGAGTGGTGTGAGCCGCTGAGCGAACAGCAGAGAAACGAAAGAAAAACGTAACTCAAAGTGATCGGAATGGATGAAAGCAAAAACCAGGGCTGTCAGATACTCCAACTCGGATGTGATGCTCGTGGAAATCCAGTCTTATAACGGCATATAACGGGGTTATAGTGCCAATATTTAGAGCAGTTTGCACAGTAAGTTTTGATGGATTTATGCCTCTTTTTGGTATTTTTTTCACTATATGGACGTGCTTATCCAAAGCTTCTGCACTTTTTGACGCTACTGATCATTGCATCTGCAGAGGCTGCATCATGGCATCCAAAGTACTGAATATCATGACAGCCCTGTAAAGACAAATCAAAGAAAGGCATGAAAACATGAGAAAAGCATCAATAATGACCAAACAGAACAGAGCTTTAGTGTGAAAGTAGGTCAGAGAAGATGGTTTGAACGTAAATCATCAGAGAAAGTGGTTGACTTGGACATCATGACATAATTTGCTGCATGTAGAGTAAAGTAGAGCTAATTGACCTCTGACCTACATTCAGATATGACTCACAGCCAGCTCCACATACGCACACTCCTGCCGACCTTTGTCCTTTCAATATTTAGTCAAATATCAACTGTCAAACTGGATTAAGAGGTCAGTGCATTCAAATCAGACAGAAGCGAGGTTCCTCCTCACTCCCAGTGGCATCCAGCAGATTTATTTATAGATGTTTCAACATATCCACAACTTCTGATTTTCTGGTTCTCAAAGCATGAAACACAGATCAGGAAAATGACATATCAGAACTCCAAGGCAAATATTCCATGATTGGCTTAAGTAACCATAGGAATTTAGTTTAATGGTCGATTAATACTTGACGTGTAGATGAAAGATGATTTACACACAGAGCATTTCTTTAAACCAGTGTTACTCAACCCTCAACCAAAAATACCTTTGCAAGAGCCACAATCTAAGTGGTGAAAAAACAGCTTGAAGTAGCAATAAAAATAAGTTAAAGATGGCAAAAATGGTCCAAAAATGGCAAAAACATGGCAGAAAAATGAGAGAAACGTGACTAAACAACAAGTGGTATTCAATGACACAAGGTAGCTTAAATGGGCAAAAGATGGTGAAAAAATGGTGAAAAGGGGCAAAAATGGTCCTAAAATGGGCAAAAATGGGAAAAAAAATGGGAAAAAAGGGGCACTTAATGGCAAAAGGTAGCTTGATCTGGAAAAATTGGCAAAAAATAGTGGAAAAAGGCAAAAATGGGGAAAAAGTGGCAAAAAAAGAAATTGGCAAAAATGGGCAAAAAAGTAGGGAAAAAGTGGTTTTAATTTCAAAGGTAGCTTAATTAGGTGAAAAGTGGCACAAAATGGTGAAAAGTGTCATGAAGAAGTTGCAAAAATAGGCAAAAAAGAAGGAAACAAGTGGTATTCAATGGCAAAGCATAGCTCAAATGGGCAAAAAATGGTGGAAAAGGGCAAAAATGGGAAAAAAATAGGAAAAAATAGTGGTGTTTCATGGCTAAGGTAGCTTATTGGGCGAAAAGAGGCAAAAAAAAGTGTGAAAAGGGGCAAAAATGAGACAAAAGTAGCAAATATGGGGGAAAAAAAACATCAAAAAGAAGTGGCAAAATGTGCAAAAAAGAGGAAACAAGTGGTATTCAATGGCAAAGCGTAGCTCAAATGGGCAAAAAATGGTGGAAAAGGGCAAAAATGGGAAAAAATAGGAAAAAATAGTGGTGTTTCATGGCTAAGGTAGCTTATTGGGCGAAAAGAGGCAAAAAAAAGTGTGAAAAGGGGCAAAAATGGGACAAAAGTAGCAAATATGGGGGAAAAAAAACATCAAAAAGAAGTGGCAAAATGTGCAAAAAAGAGGAAACAAGTGGGATTTAATGGCAAAGGGTACCTTCAATGGGCAAAAAATGATGAAAATGGCCAAAAATAGGAAAAAAAGAAGTGTTTAATGGCAATGATAACCTAACTGGGTGAAAAGTGGCAAAAAATGTGAAAAGGGGCAAAAATGAGATAATGTGGCAAAAATGGGACAAATGGGACAATCAAGTTTGACAAATAAAGTCTTCTGCATAAGTCTGAGCAACAAACGGATTAATATGATTAACTTTTGAGGTCAAAGGTTACCTTTTTAAGGTTTTTATGGGGGAATAATATTTCAAAAGAGCCTCACGTTGAGTATCACTGCTCTAAAATGTCCAGCATGATATTCCAGCTTCCTTGTTTACTTCACAGAGAGACTACGACTGGATCTATCAGATGTTCATGTGGCTGTGTCCCATCCCCATGTTTGAATGAATGCTGTCTTTATTTGGTGGAAACACCTCGATAATCTCTGACTGCCTCCTCATGCAGGATGAATCTGACAGTGACGTGAAACTGAGTCATGCATTGATCCAAAGCTGCTCCGTCTGTTGGCTCTTCTCTGGACTCCTTTCACTCACACAGCGGCAAAAACAGAGCTAAAGTTCCCCAGATCTATGGAGGCAGTCTGGCTGCAGACCGTTCACTTCTACCGCTCTCACAGGCCGTTCATCTGAGACGCTGAGCTACTCTGGACAGAAATGCACGAAAAAACTTCCAAAAAATAACAAAAATGTAGTCTCCTCTCCACTTCTGCATCACATCACCTCATAGAGGAGGTATATTAGTAATAGGGGATTAAATGCTAATAATATTAAATATTCTTTTGGCTGCTGATCAATCTTACATTAATCTTACAGTAATAAGTAATCAGCAGAACATCTGATTATTTTAGCTTCTTAAATTTTGAGATGTAAAAACTGTTCTTTGTCATTCTTCATAGAAAATAAATTCTATCTTAGTTTTTGTTGACAAAAGGAGTAACCTGACCCTGATTTATGCTCTCAGAAACCTTAATGAGCTCTTTCACATGGTCCTGTCTACTTAAAGATCACATTATCATTCATGGAGATAATCAGCAGATGAGTGGATTATAAAGTGCAGCCATATTCCCTGCAGCTCTTTGTTTCTTTAAACTTTCAGCAAACATGCAGCCCTCTCTTCCAGCACCCTGAGACGACAGAGGCTGCTTCAGCCGCCAGCTCTGCAGACTTTGCTTCCATATTCATGACCATCTGGGCCACACCCCGCACCGTACGCTCCTGCTGCTTCACTGTTTGCTCAGATGACACCTGGGTGTCAGAAACCATTACATAAAAAGGTGGGGAGCACCGGAGTAGTCAAGGTGATGGCACGGGCCCTCTACTCGTCTCTGGATGACGTCCTGGAGCGGACAGCTCAGACGCCTCCCAAACGGGTCAATGATCTGAACAGATTGGGCTAACATAATCCTGCACGGCACAGACAAATAGATAGCCGTTCGTTCTCAGAGGGGCTGCAGGGCCAAGCCTCCGTCACACCTCTCCTCTCCCCCAGATGGGCCCCGGTCTGCTGAAGACGGCTGGATGGTGGTGTGATGAAACCCCCCACCATGCTTTGGCCTAACAGCAGCCCCACCCACCGGTCCAACACAGCTGGAAAAGTCAGGCTAAGGGTCAGCAGAGAGGGAGTCCGCTGGGTGAGAAGGTCAGCGAACAGCTAGAGACCTTCCTTTTGTTCCAGTGTTTGTTGAGCAGTGGCAGTTCAGGAGTAGAGCCACATGTTTGAACACACTGGAATGTGCTTGGAGATGAAAACCATGAAAACCATCGCTGCGTTTAGACAATGCATTCACAGGATTTATATCTGATGCAGGTACCGGGTTCAAACCTGTGCAGGGCTGGGTTTGATTCTGACTTCCTGTATCCTGCAGGGAATCATTGTTTTTACCATTTTTAAAGAAAAAACAAAATTTATCCACTTTAATCTGCAGCACAAAAAAACATAGATAATGAATCTAAACCAGAGAGAGAAAACTGGATAATACCAGACCTGGTCTCTATACCGTACCTTGAATGTGACGAGATCTCACTCAGGTCCCCGATGCTTCCGTCCGTCACGTGACTCGACAGGATGGCGGAGGCGTAGCCTTGCGGCAGGTACAGCTTCCCATGATCCTCCTCTGACACCCCGTCCTCGTGGTGCTCCCAGGGGTGCCCCTGCTCCCCCACCCGTCCCTGCAGCAGCACCCGGGCCCCTGGGGCCATGCAGGGATTAGTGTCGATGCCGCTGTCTGTGGAGGCCCCTTTGATGTACGTGAGGCCCAGAATCTCCGGGTCCATCAGGTCCCCGGAGCCAAAGTGCTTATCGTCGCTGTTACTGGAGGCGTTGCTAGAGAGGGTGTTGCTACTGGAGTGGCTCGAATTTTTATCGCCCGTCTGGAAGAAAGAGAGAGAAAAATACAGTCAGTCAAAGAGGGGGAGACAGCCGGCAGAGAATCTTCTAGAGAAGTTTCTACATCCAGCAGCAGGAGTTCCTCAGACTACGTCACATTTACTGTTTCTGTCTTCTCCACAGTAGATGTAAGGAGTCTGATCAGCATAAATGAACCCTGCTCTCTGCATAAAGGCTGAGGATAGGGGAGTTTTTACACTTGTTTCTTGTGGGTGCTCTTCTGCAGTGATGTGCCAGTGTCTGCACATGGATGTCTTCATGCAGATGAATCTAATCTCTACTAAGAGTGGTTCTTTCTCTCAGCATCACCGCTTTCAGATTTTTTATTTTCATCCTTTGAATCAGAACTCATCATTTCATCCCTTTATCTGGTTCATCTAATTATCAGGGCAGGGTTAGTTTTACATCTTGTTTCAGGTTTTAGCTCTTGTGTGAAGTTTGCCTGTACATCGTTCCATTTTCTCCCACTTATTCAGAGCCTGGTTGCCTTGGCAGCAGGCTTAGCAATTCAGCCCAGACATCCCTTTCTCTGGCCTCTTTTCCCAGCTGAGGTACATATAACTCCTCCACCAAGTCTAACCCAGAGATGTCAGGGTAGACCCGGGTATCCTAATCTACTGCCCAGTCCACCTTGACTGGCTCCTATCAAGGTAGAGAAGCAGTAACTTCCAGCTTCCCCCAGATGTCCGGGCTCCTCACCCTGTCTCTAAGGTCATTTACACACCTGATAGTCCGGGGGACTCAGTCTGTTTGGAACAGAAACAGCAACATTGTTGCTCTTTTCTCTGGTTTGCATTCACACTGCTCTTGGCTCAAACGGACCAAAGCGTCTGAACACCTACAACCTCTGCCTGTTAGGGGCGCTGTCGTCACAAACGAAAGGCTACCAAGAAAAGAAGGCATAGAAGAAGATGAAACAGGAAATCCATCTCCTTCTGTCGGTCTTTTTTTCCACATAAACAATGAAAAAACACAAAATTTACGCTGTCTTGGAGTTTCTGCTTTTGCATTGGGGCATTATGAGCAGCCAGTGAGGCGGTGATCTGTCCAGCATGTCCTTCCTTACATGATACGAATAATCAGCATTGACTATGACGTGTTGCTATGGCTACACAGACGCCAAGCGAGGTACCGGCATGTATTTGAGTGTATTAAATCACATATAAATCCGTAAATCATTATGCTTAATGGCCACTTCCTGTCTTTGGTTCATAAGTTTTTCCACTTTGCTTTCACACCTCAAACGAACTGCACCAGGGTCTGTTTGTAAGCAGACTGTGACTCCCTGTATTTAAGCAGACCAGAGTCTGCTTGTTTGGTCCTCACCAGAGTACGTGAGCTTTCACACCACTCCAAACGAACGGACGATCCGGGAAAATAGACCAGAGTTTGTTTAAAGTGGACCAAACAGCTCAGGTGTGAATGCACCCTAAGGCTGAGCTCAGCACTCTGCTGAGGAACTCCATTTTGACAGCTTCAACCTGCGATCTACTCTTTCAGTCATTACCCAGAGCTCATGATCGTAGCTGAGGGTTGGAACAAAGATCGACTGGGAAATTGAGAGCTTTGCCTTCTGGTTCAGCTCTCTCTTCAGATCGGTACATCTGCAGTACTGCACCAGTCAGCCTGTCAGTATCACATCCCATTTTACCCTCACTTGTGAACAAGACCCTGAGATACATGAACTCCTTCACTTGGGGCAGAGATTCACTCCCCTACCGGAGCGGGCAATCCACCGTTTTCCCACAGAGAACCGTGGCCATGGACTTGAAGGTGCTGACCCTAATCCCGACCGCCTTCCACTCAGCTACAAAGCCTTCAAAATGCCTGCTAGAGGAGAAGAAGAGATGCCAGAGATAACAGAATCACATCATCTGTGAAAAACAGAGATGAAATTCTGACATCATCAAACTGCAGACCTCCTCCCCTCGTCTACGCCTTGAGCTCCAGTCCATGAGAATCACAAAAAGGATCAGAGATAAAGGGCTGTCCTGCATCAGGACACAGCTCTCTTCTTGGTTATTTAGGGACCTAATACCCAAGGACCCCATGTTCCTGCAGAACGCTCCACATGACCCCCCCTCCCCCCGAAACATGATCATAATGCTTCTCCAAGTCCAGAAAACACATGTAGACTGGACGGGCAGACTCCTGTACTCTCTCAAGGAGTCCCGCAAGGGTCAAGAGCCAGAATCTGCATTGTTCCTCCTGTAGCCCAAGTTCGACCAGAGTCTCCTCCCCTGGACAGACTTTCCTGGCTATAAAACAGAATCATGAAAATACTGATGCCTCTGTGGACCTACAAGGACAGAGGACAACTTCAGAAGACTCTCTCTGTTGTTTGAACTTCCTGCATAGATTCACAGTCCTCAGTCCAAAAGGGCAACTACTTATATTTTCTCCAGCAAACAGGACGTTACAGCAGAGGAAAGGTTTATCTGCTTTCTTTGCATATACAGTACACACTCAGCAAAAAAGGAGGTCAAAGCTTTCCAGAAAGGCTGTTTGGTTTATGATTCACTGGATTCTTGCTCTAAAATTAGAAATCCACAAGATCTGACTGCCTTCTTAGTTTAAGAGGACGGTCGTACTTTGTCAGGAAAAGCCAGGGTTCATTATCTACTGTGAAAAACAACTTTAGGTCAGCCTGACGGTTACACCTGTCGACTGCAGAAACTAATGGCAATGGTTAAAAGCATTACTTTAGGAAATTAAGTTGGTGAAGCAGTCAGGATTATGACCTGTCACCTTGTCTTCACTTTACTGAGCTTAACAGTGCCAAATAGTGGAGCGATCTTCGATGAACACATCACAAACAGCCCCTTGGATTTAAAAAACAAGCTCTGAGCATCAGGGAGGAGAAACCAAACAGATGTTTAAATGTTTTATCCCCTGACTCATCCTCAAAGCTCTGGGAGAAGTTGTTAGCTGTATGCTGCAGCCTCCAGCATCAAAGAATGAATAAAAAAGGAGGGAGAGAATGTGAATCTGCAAAAAACTTAAGAGAAAGATATGAGGCAGAAAAAAGAGAAAATGGGAGAGAAATCAAGCACTTAGGACATTCCACCTTCTAGGAAAATGTGTCGAAGAAAAGTGAGAGACAGCGAGGAATGATGATGAGATGAGGTGCCCATTAGCATGCTGATGAGGGCGGAGAGAAGAGAGCGTCTGGGGGCGTCGACATGAGGTTGAACACTCCAGCTGAACCTCTGGTTGAGGCAAAGCCCACAAACAAGGACGATCTGACCCGACTCTGATTCAGACACTGATGAGGGTAAACCAGGCCGCAGCACATCTCTACTCCGAACACGGCGCAGAGAGAGTGTTCGACTCTTTAAAGAGCTCGAGTGCCCTTCAAACAAGCTGACAATGAATTTTGAAACACCTTTAAATGTCAAGAGGAAGCTTCTTTCTATCTGAGATTAAAGTAGAGCGGACGTTTACCCTGGACAGCTTGTTGGGCGAGTCTTTTCCTCCTTCTCGCTGCTTCAGAGGGTTCAGGATCTTGGTGGAGGGGATGTGCCATTTGGCCTCTGTGGACAGGAGAGAAGAGTATTAGTTATGATAAGATGGCATGTTTGTTTATTTATTTATGTGCTCTGGATCCCCACGAGTCTTAACCCAGTAACAACTCGTGTTACTGGCATTGCTCACTAGCTATACCAGTCATGCAACCGACACAAAATAACCTTCAAAGAAAAATGAATAAAACATGGAATAAGAAACAAACAGCAGAGTTAACAGCAAAAGTAGAAGTCAAAGATGCTGCTTATCACATGCAGAACGTACTATGTAGACTAAATTTGACCATTTTATGTGAAATTTTGAATTTCCTTCCACAGCTGATTTACAGCTGACTAGTCTGGTTTGAATGTCTCAGTAGTTCTCTATGGTTTAGCATGGCCACATGATGAAAATCTTCTTCACACAAGAACCTCCATCAGATTTTCTAAGATCCTAGCCAATTTATGCAGACATTAATTAATTATACATTAATGCAAGGGTTCTCAACGTTGGGGTCGGGACCCCCATGGGAGTGGTGAGATACTGGGAGGGGGTCTCCAGATGCCCTAAAACAAAACCAAGAATATTTTCTAAATGACACTGTTGCCATTTTACACCATTTTGCCAAATTTTAACTCGCTTTTAAAACTTTTTTGTCACTATTTTTGCCATTTTTAACCCATTTTTGCCACTTAAAATCCATTTTTTTATCCATTTAAAACCTGTCCCAACACTTTTCTCTGCCTGTTTTTGCCACTTCTAAACCAATTCTTGCCACTTCAAGTATAACATTGCCACTATTATTGCCTCTATAAACCACTCTTTTTTAATCACATTTTACACCCTTTGTTGCCCATTTCAACCACATTTCACTATTTGATAGTCTCATTTTTGCCAGTTTAACCCATTTTTGCCTGTTTATATCAATTTTTTATCCCGTTTCACCAAATTTTCCACCTATTTTTGCCAATTTAAAGCAATTTAAGCCACTTTTCATCCCATTTTACCACTATGTAGCCATTTTTGCCACTTAAACCCATCAATGCCCCTTTTTGCTTATTTTTTACCACTTCACTACGCTCCATTCATTATGCAAATATTCAAGTCATTTTTTTACAATACTTTGCAGAAAACTATTTTTTCCTTATTTCTGTATATTGCTATCCACACAGCCTAATTGCCTCATTCAAACTGTAAGGTTTGCAGAAAAAAGAAAAAACTTTTTTTTTGGCAAATACATAGAATATTTGTATTAGAACTCTGACAACATGTCACATGTTTCTTAAAAAAGAAAAGCCACATAACAAATTAAAGTAAAATAATAGATAATAATTAATAGATGACCTAGGTATGTAGTGGTTATGGCCTGTAACGAGCACTCTGATTGGCTGAGGATGTAGGCAATAAGGCCGAATGAAGCAGCAGCTAGGAGAGCAGAGTCAGGTAGACATCACAATTTGGCCAAAAATGATGTAGGCAGTTACATTATGATGCTAACGATGTTTGTCTTGAAAATGACAGTTGATACTGAATTTGGAATGAGTCAGCCTCATGCAGTTAGATATTTCTCCCCCAAAATTGTAAAGCCTTAGTTAAATCTTCCAAACGCTGCGTGCATTGTAAAATAGAATCACTTACTGCTTGCTTGTTAACAAATACATAAGATGATATTACTTCATAACTGCAATACTGGGGGGAAAAACACAATATGATTATTTTCCCAAATCGTTCAGCTCTATTAATTACTCCTTTTTTATTGTGCAGATAGGTTAGCCAGAAAATGTCATGGGCTGAGTGATGAAAAAAGCTAAAATCAGACCATCAGATCATGCAGTAACAGGAAAATCAGAAGTCCTAGACTTCTGCCAGGAGGAACGCCACACTGTGAAAATACCAGACTGGACTGGTTGAAAATAGTAAATGATAGTTCTTGTTGTGTTTGTAAACTTTCATACAATAACGACTAACTATAACTGACTGAATAACAACTACTAATACTGTATGTGTGGTTTAACAGGAAAGTATCATGGTCTGATGCACTGATATCAGGCAAAAACTGTCTGAGTTTTAACGGTCATCTCAGCTCTCTTATAATAACGCTACAAATGGTAAATAAATCATGATCGGTTTAAAATGCCTTGTTTATGAGTCTTTTAACACACTGTATTCAAAGATATGAGATCTGAATCATGGCAACCTGAGACTCACCTGCAGAGCGGGTCCTCTCTAAGGTGGGCTCTCTCTCCCTGTGCATCTCCCCGTCCCCCCCCTGGATGTCGGCCCGCTCATGGAGGATGGGAGAGGGACACCTAAAGGAGAGAAAGGAGGATAAAATGAGCTGTAGGTTAGTTTCCCTCAGTATTCTCATCATGGAGAGGCTCTGATGGATTTACCCCACATGTACAGCAATTAACTCAAGATCATTTAAGGTCGAAGCACTCGAGCTTTTAATAGAATAAAGAACAACGCTGATGAGAGGCTTCCTTTTATTTGACTTGGCATGATCTCCTGACAGAGGACAAAGAGCTGCAAATTGTCCTCCGTGTGTTTTAATTAACCCGTAAAGACTCATTAAAGGTTTCAGAAGACGAGCAGAGGCCGCCGCGTCTCTAACCGGAGATCAATCGAACTGTCGACACGCGTGCTGTTCTGCATGGTGGCGGCTCTGACGGCGCACAGCGATCCCTGAGAGTTCACTGCACTTCTGAGGCCTCTGACAGGAGCGTGGCGGCGTGGAGCTGAGCTTCCTGTCACGGTGTGTAAGCGCTTACAGACAGACAACGGTCTCTGATGGATTCTACTCCTGTATGAGACTCAACATGACAGATAAGAAGCCTACGCTGCCAGACGATGGTAGTACAGCTGAGGGTCCATCACAGCCACAACAGCTACACCATGGCTGTAATGCTGCTAACTACACTTTTGATTCAGTCTTATTTATTTAATTCTAATCTCCATTCACAGATTCCACATAAAGATGCTGAATCTATGTGTCATGTGAAGTGATCTAGTTTCCATTTGTAGTCAGAGTTGTGCTGACCACTCAGAGGAGTATGCTCTGGCATAAACGTGGAAAAGTAGAGGACAGCTCATGACCTGCACGAATGACACACCAGCTCTCTTCAGTGGTAATCAATCAGTCGTTTATTGATCTCAATAAACAGAAATCCTGATCGGAGTGAGGCTGAAATCAATCAAAACAATCCTCAAATCTGCTCCACGCCGTGTTGTTAACAGCTGATGACATAAGGCCTGATTTTAGGACCCATTTCCCCTTCTATCAGGCTGTAAACCCCATTTCCCCCTCTATTGGGGCTTTAGGCCCCATTTCCCCCTTCTATGGGGGCTTTAGGCCCCATTTCCCCCTTCTATGGGGGAAGTAAGGCCCCATTTCCGCCTTCTATGGGGGAAGTAAGGCCCCATTTCCGCCTTCTATGGGGGAAGTAAGGCCCCATTTCCCCCTTCTATGGGGGCATTAGGCCCCATTTCCCCCTCTGTACGGCGGTTGGGTCCTGAGTCAAGTTTCATTGCAAACTGTCCATGTACGTGTCCACATGATTACTTTACTGCTCACAGTCTCATTGGAGGCTCTAACCTCCAATCACAAGCATCTTGCAGAACACCCAAAGCAACCAATGACAGCGGGCGTTCTGGGTGGCATCACCAACTAGAGGTTATGAACTTTTACAGCTTAAGCCTGGTGCACACTTCAGAAGTGTTAAAATCTTCACAATTCTTTGAATGTGTGAGTTAAGATGACATTTCTACCTCATCTGACTCTCCTGAAACAACAAATGTGTTTATTTTTCTCCCTCAAAATCTCAACTTGCAGATCTCATAATCAAAAATTAACCAAACCAGAGTTAACTCACCCCCAGTGGAAAGAGCACTGATATGCTGAAATACTGAGCTTTACAATTAAAGATGTAGATAAGACATCCTAATGTAGGAGAAACAGAGGAAATTAAAGATATGAGGGCTTTAAGGACTGTAGCAAATGGTAGAAAGAAAGAGTGATGTCTGAAATCTCCACAGAAGCTGCCGGGTCTCTGCTATCTGGTGCCGTTTCCTGCTGCTCCTTTTTTTGGATAATTTTTTGCCAAAAACGTCTTTTTTTAATTTCTTTCTCCAAAATGACAGAGTACTTTTCTAAAGTGGCACTCCAGTCGCAGCAGGATATACTGAAGGACCAGAAATAATTCCTCATAATCACTTCCTATTATGCTAAAGTGGCCGCTCTCTTTGAATAGAAGAAGAACAATATGTTCAAAGTTAGAACAACTCAATGACTGCACTTCTGAGCAGGTTTCACACTAAACAGCTAAATGTACTAAGTGCCGATTGATGCTGGATTTGGGATGGATGAATGGAAACTTAAATAATGCATATGAAAAGAAAAAAATCTTATAATGAAAGTCATCATCATCCATCATCTGAAATTTTTGGGCTGTGGATGTGGTATTAGACCACAGCATAGAGTTCTCTAAGATTACTTTCTGCAAAAAATAGGAGGGAATGGGGCCAGAAAGTGGGCTGATGATTTGGTCATTTCATGTGAAAAATTGCTGTCATTTTGCAAAAGTGCATGTTCTCAGAAATAGAGCAGGGCCTGATTGTAGCTGCATTCATCACTGAAATAACGGCCTATTCCTGGAGGGGCTCTGCGAGGAGACGTGCCGCGCTCCCTTACCCGTCGTATCCCGGCTGTTGGGACCAGGTGCCGCTGCCGCAGGGTCCCGGATCGCTGGAGGAGGACTGGTTACTGGGAGAGCTGCGGTAGTGCTGGTCACCTTTGTTACAGGAGGTGACCTGAGGATTCTCCATGTCGTGGATCGTCCTGCAGAAACGGAGCAGAAAACACTGTTCAAAAACACTGAGGCAAATGATCACATCTCTGTCTGTATAAGAGAGGATGTTTTTAGACCCTACAGCTCTAAACTACAGCTCTAGAGTTCCTCTCTGTGGTTAATGAGCGTGTTATTGGTCGGCACTGGTGTGAACGGCCCCTCACACCGTGGATAATCTCTAAGAAAACGTCAGTGCTGTCAGAGACGGAGCGGTGTCTTGTTCTCCAAAGACAAACAGAAACAGACATTAGTTCTGGTAATAAGTCTGACGGAAGATTCCAGATGGTGGAAACCTCCCTGTGAAGACAGGAGAACGCCACAGGATCCTGAACGTCTGCTTTAAACAAAAATGACCCTAAACTTTCAACACATTAACGTGGAAGCATTCAGATCTGTCTCAGACATTCTGATACCAGAGATAATCTTTCACTGGTTCTGGAGATGTTTGATATCTACCAGCTCAGCCAGCATCTATTACATCCATAAATCTCCTTTCTTTGCTTTTTTGGTCATTTTTCCACACATATTTGAGACTTTTAAGCTTTCAGTTGACACAAGAAGCTATTTGTAGACAGTTTGTAGTCAAAGAAAATCCTATGTGTGATATTTGACACCTGACCGAGTGGATTTATTGTTTAAAATAATAATAGATGGACAGACTGGGACAAAATACTGCAGCCGTACTGTACTGAACTGATCCTTGACCTCGACTGATCCTGAGACAAGACGTCTCTTTGCTGACTTTTACTCCATCAGAAGAAAAAAGTAGCCGGATAGGGTCTAGAGAGAAAAATAAACACTGGACTCCAGTTCTGTCTGCTGCCCGGAGGCCTTCCTTTAAACCGCCACAGAAGACGGTCATACGACTGAACGGAAACGAGTGAAACAGCACACCCATGCACACACATACACACGCATGCACACACATGCACATGCATGCACACGCATGACGGCTCTGAAGCTGGACTGAGCTGTAACATAGTTTGCATCCTTGTGGTTTTAACTGTCTGATCTTTTAAACAACTCAAAGACTGTTTGGATGAAAAGAAAGTGATCGGTTCTTCCTCTCTACAGGCATGAAGGAAGTCCTCAAAGAGCAGAGATCTGCAGACACTTCATAAGAAAATCCTCCAGTAGAAGTGTATGAATCTAAAATCACTTTATGAGAAGGTGACAGATTCCTTGTGTCGACTCTTTCAGCTTGTTCATCAGGTTTCTCCGTCTGGACCTCCATGGGAAACTCACGAAACTGTCAGTAACACCGTCTCAGGCACATCATCCAACACTCTGGCCCATCCCTACATTTCCTCCACAGCAGAGTCTCTCTCCAGCCGAGTCCAGGCACTCGACATGAAACTGCAGCAGCTGCTCTCCTTCTCCTCTGCTCTGCTATGATCTTAAGTTCTGGACAGAGGAGGGAGTACTGAACATCTTTTTTCTGTCTGTGCTGGAATAACGCTGCAGAGCTGGGCGGCCGGTCTCAGCTGGCTGCAGAGAAGGTGTCAGATTTTATTGAGCTAAAGTCTGGATTCAGCTGGATGAGGCTTTATCTGCCATGGATTATCAACCAATCACAGGCAATTCTGACAGTCTCTCTAAATGTCCTATGATCTACTGGATCAAAAAGTACCAAAGCTTCAAAAATATCCATGCACATATTAGGACATTACGTTTTGACTTTCATACAACACAGAAATTATTTCTGCTTTTAGACTTTGACGTCCAGAATTTCCACTGAAGTCCAAGTAATTTGCTTGAGATGTTGGGAGACTTTGCTATGAAATTTTAGGGAATATTCATGGAAGCTGTGGGGATTTTCCCTGAAAATGATCAAAGATTTCATGGAAATTTTGGGAATATGTGTGTATTATTTAGGAAGTTGTGCTTTGAAAATTTTAGGTATTTTACTGTTTATTTGGGAAATTTGTTGGAATGTTTGGGGGAAATTGTTTGGAATTTTTCAGGAATTTTCCAGAAATTAAAAATTTTATTTGTCCTTTTGGAGAACTTGATATTTGGGGGACGTGCCTTGGAATTAAGATTTTTCACAGAAATTTTAAGGAAATTCGTATGTTTAGTGGAGTTTTCTGTCATTTTCATGAATTTTGGGGAATGCATTTGTCAATTTGTCACTCTCCTTCTTCTATTGAATAAAGGCATAAAAAAGGCCCAAAATAAATCTTAGAAAAAAAAAAACTGAAAAGACAATTTTGTAGGATTTTCTTGAAATTGTTCAGGTATTTTAATGAAGGACTAGTGGACATTTTTTATTGTAATATTTAGCCTTTTTTAGTAAAATTTCTTTTTGGGGGGGGAATGGGGTACTTTTTAGGATTCTTTTTAAATACATGTCAAAGTATGTTCACAGACGTTGGGCTAGGTTCTTTGGAATGTGAAGCAATTTGTGTGCACTTTTCAAAGGAAAATTTAGATTTTTTTGTGGAGTTTTTGTTGGTGCTTGGCCTTAATCCATCCGTGCATCATCAAAATAAACAGAAACATGACTCCACCATCCCTCTCTCTAGCCTGACACCATTCCTGACTGACTGAAGCCTCCAACTACTGACCAACTCTCCGACTCAGCCAAAACATCGGCTCCAAACCACCCAGTCATGTGATTTTCTGCAGAAACAGAACCTTTGGGAGATTTGACATGATTTTTAATTTTTAGTTCAAAGACAAGGCTGACCTGTTAAACTTATCAGGTCCAACTCATCCTAAATAAGTGGGAGAAACTAAAAATGCCCTCCATGTAAAGGCTCAGGGATCAGGAGGATTTATCCTTTCATCGTAGGGGTTCATGGGACTAGAATGTCAGGTTTTGTTTGCCAATATTCCAGCTTTTGGAAACTAAAACAAGACACCACACAGTATAAGGTGCACAGATCTTTACTTTTAGACTTGATTTCTTTTTAACCAAACAGCTTATGTGTAAAAATACCCTTAAACTCCAGGCACAGCATATTCATATCCATGCAGAGCAGCCCCTCTAACACTCAGTGCTCTATCTCTGCTGTAGTACGAACGTATGGCTGTGCAGATTCTCACGGCACACGTAAACTCGACTAAGGGCACACCTCTGTGCCTCAGCACTCCATTTGAGAACCACTGGTGCATAAAGTGCATGGTGCAATTGCATTTAAAGGACCTCTGACTCCACTTTTGCTTCTTAAAAGTTGCATAATCTGAGCACAAAGCATGGTGCAGGGCAGTGAGGGGAAAGCACTGTGGCACATCCAACCTGCTGCATATACACCCCTGTTTCTCTTCCTCACATAAAAGTAAAAATGTCCCAGTAAAACTAGAGGAAAAGAATGGTGCAGAGTTTGAAACCTGGTGTGTCTTCTCTTAATCACAGGTTTGATCCCATCGCTGCAGAAACGACGTGTAACATTTCCTCATTTAGAGAGACACTGAGCGAATTTATGCATGAGGCTCAGCAGTGAGACTTCATTTAATATTTAAATCTGCAGACACGCTGACAGGATCAGTGAGGGTCTAATGTTAATTAAAGATCTGTGTGCTTAACTTCAAAGAAAGGTAGGGCGTAAATATTTATTCTGTTATTTTTACTGCTGTCACACAGCTTTGCAGACTTTCATCTATTTTCGTCATCGTTGGTGGCACCTGTAGTTACGTCTGAGGCATATGGAAGGCTTAAACTCCGTGTTGCATGTGTATTTTTGCATGTATCAGGGAGAACACTCATCATAGACAGCATGCAACAGCTCGGTGACTCAGGCTCGGTCATGCTGGAATCTGTAGTCATGCAAGAATCAAGTCAAGGTGAAGCAGTCAAGGAGGAGGTAGGGTTGAGTGCCCCTGACTTCTGATATCACCAGAACAGAAAAAATAGTCTATAAAAATGGTAAAACAATGCCAGCGAAGTGGAGTTAGAGAAGCTGCATGCCTGTGTGCATGCATGAGCAGTCATAACCCGCTGAAGACCACGTCCTCTGACCATGCCAGGGCCAAGGAAGTGAAATATGCTATAGCCAGTACGCTTAGACTCGGCTCTTTGTTGGTCAAACACTCAGTCATTGTGATCTGTACTGCCTTCATTTCAGGACATCCTCAGGTAGCAGGAGTCAGGTGTCAGATCATAATTGCATTTGCAAAAGTTGCTGTAAAGGTTTACAGAAAGGCCTGCAGAAAGGCCTTTAACTTTCCAATAATGCCACTATTGAACTTTGTAGAAGAACCTTAGTTCTCAAAATAGGGAAAAACATTTTTGGGAAAATATTAGGTTATCTTGAGAGCAGAACTGTAAAAACTTCAGGTTTTTTATTCTTTATGGTACTTAATATGAGCTGAGAAATCCAGACTACAACACTATGATTATTCTCTGTAGCCTCCTTTATAACAGAGCAGGTAGACTCAGGATACCATCTATGGATTATTGCAAACACACATTGCAATATTGTGCAGCTCTAGCTGCAGAGACGCAGAAGCATTTAGCTATTATTGTCTGTGCGCCTGCTCTGGTTTTGCTCTGCATGTCTATACAACATGAAATACAATAATAAGCATCTCCTCCTTGTCTCCAGTCTGACATGGTCAAATATTCTCCTCCTGTCCTCTATGATTCTCTCTGCTCCCTCTGGAGTGCTTCACATCACGGGCTAGGGAAGAGCTCTCTCTTTGTTTCTGCAGTAATTGGATGAGATGAGCTGAGCTGTGTCGGTGTCCCCATCACCTCCTCCTCAGCGGGGGGGCAGGAGGAGAGAGAGGAGGGGTGCTCCCACTGCCAGAGACTCTGATTAGGCAGGGAAGGCGGCCATTATCCCGGTACAGTCAGAGCCTGAGACACCGGGGGGGTTAGGTGTGACACACTGCAAAGGTTATGATGACTGCAGGGTTTCATTAGGAAGAACAAATGGCTGCTTTACATGGCCGGATGGAGACGTCCAAAACGAGACACGGAGCGGGAGGGGAGCAGAGTCTGAGAGCAGCCCGATCATCTAAGGGGAGATGAAAGCTGAGCGATGAATTCACCGGACTAAAAGGCTCTGTTTGTATGCATGCAAATAACCGAGCACAACAACGGCCTGGCAGAGGGTTCTCCACACGAGAGGACGGTTCAAAGATTTCCTCTCAGAGGATCTGATCTTTTCAGCATCAGGATGTTTGATCGTCAGCATCGCTCTGCTTCGTTTTGTAGGAAACAGAACAACAAAACTGTCTTGTAATCATAAAATCACTTTTTGATTGTTTTTCTGCATTGCATTCCTTTTTTCACACCACTGTGATAGCGCAGCTGTGATTACATTTAACATCCCAGCCTTATCAACTGTCCTTGCTCTAACCAGAGTTTTAGCTGGTTTGTGTTCATTGCTCATGGCTGCTAAATCTAAACTCTAATTGCAGGAACTTTAAGTGATAAAACTGATAAGCGTGTTCAAAGCTGCTATTGTAAGCCAGTGTGCAACAACACCTGCTGCAGAGATGAGCAGATATAGGCAATCTTGTTGGAGCACTTTTGCACTGCAAATCATCTTTTCTTTATTGTCCAGCATTGCATTTATTAACGCGACTTCGCTGCCATGTTAGGGCTGCATCATGTTGGTCAACATGAGAATCACATAAGGCTGCATGGTGGAACATGGCGTAACGATGCTGCCTTACAGCATGAAGGTTGGGCCCTTCTGTTTGTTTTTCACCTTTCTGCAGGGAATAGTTTTTGTTCATTCTTAGATTGTTAAAGTGTGGCCACAAGCAAAAAATCAAGTAAGGGGACAACAGTTTGACTCAGTCTGTAAAGTTCCATCCCAGAGTGCTCGCCACAAGTTGGACTCTGATCCCCAGCTCTTTGGTGCATGTCATTCCAAATCTTCCCTTATCTTTGTTTCCCATCAATCTTTAGCTGTTCTGTCCACACAGGACAGCAATAAACGATAGAAAAGAAAGAGAGAGCAGTGAAAAATCTTACCTGGACCCGTCTGGTAGCTTCCTGTCAAACGAGGTGCTCCGTGGGATCGCCGCCTGGTGCTGCTGGAGGATCTGCTGGCACTGCAGGCGGTCGGGTCCCTGCGTGGGGGAGCCTCGGGAGAGAGGAGCTCCAGCAGCCGTGGGCACTCGATGCCAAGTGGTGTTCCTTCTGAAGGGCGTCTTGTACTCGCAGGGTGTTCCCTCGCTGTCAACCTTGTACTCCACCATGGGGATGCGGTAGAGCTCCGAGCAGCCCCTGAGGAGGAAAGATAAAGACGACGGTGCAGTCAGGAATGATGACAGGATGAAAATGCAACAAGACCTGATACAGGCAATAAAAAAGTCTTAACTTAAACCTCTGTGTAGATATTTAGGTTACAACAGCATAATCATTATTGCAACATGTCTACTCATCAATGCCATAATGTCAGACGATAACTAAGACAATGAGAAACCACGTTTAGGAAAATCCATGTTGTTTCTGTAAAACAGTCAAATCAAACATGCACGTCCTTGTGTAATAACAGCCATCTAACCACCATTCTCTTTGTTTAGTCATGCTCTGTACCATTCAGGCATTTAATAACTTGGGTAATGATTTCTAACAAGGAGGTGGTTGTCGGTCCTATGTTTGACCAGTTCTGAATCATTACACTAGACTCTGCAATCAGTGAAACCAAACCCCTGCTGTCTGTGGTAACAAGAGTGCAGGATGCTTTCACAAGATCTTGCAGGAACATGCACGATCAAACACAAATTTAGAAGAAAAATAAAAATGGTGGACAATCAAAATCCTCAGCTGGATGCTGTGGCATGCAGCAAAATAAAAAAAAATGAGGAAAAGAAAGGAGGTGAAATCCTGGCTGACATGATGGCATATTGGTGTTTATGTTTGAGAGCATCTATTGGTGATACTACATGGTCTCTGTGCTCTCATTGGCCTAAAATAGTAAATATCAAACATATTTGATATTCATGGTTTTAGGTCAGTAGAACGGTCGTGTGGACTTCACATAGGATAATTTCAATAATTAAACATTTGCAATGAACCTTGATCTTGCAGCAACTGCACTTGTGCATGGTAGAAAACAATCGTGCACGATATAAAAAACACCTTTACTTAGGATGGGCATTTAAAATTTAGATTCAATGAAGCTCAGTGGAAGTGCATGCAAGAAACAGTGGTAATACGCCCAGGTGGGATCAGCTGATTCCTCCCAGCTCCCACAGCGAATCACAGCTCTTTCTCTCAACACTGCAGTCCATGTAAATCTGATGTCCTTTTCACTAATCCCTGCTTCATTAATGCATCAGCATTAATGAAGCACCTCCTCCACCCCAGCCTCCTCCTTTATAGACTAAAGCTCCACCTCCTCCACCCCAGCCTCCTCCTTTATAGACTAAAGCTCCACCTCCTCCACCCCAGCCTCCTCCTTTATAGACTAGAGCTCCACCTCCTCGACCCCAGCCTCATATTCAGATTATTGCTACTGTGGATTACTAGCTTCTGAGCTAATTTATTATATTAAATATGCATTGTCATAATGGATCCATCTATGTTGGGTTTCTGGTCATAGACTCCCATGAAAGTGGAAGCATACTCCCTGACTTACCCAGGGAGAATCCTTGGAGCAGGGCATTGTCCTCTACAGAACAATTTAGCATTGAATGGTTAAATGTAGGGCGAGAGTGTTCCTGACTGAAATTGTTATATGTTCGGTTGCAATTTACAAAATCACAGGGGTGCAATATTTCTTTGACATGAAATGTGGGTCAAAATACCAGTTTAATGCATTTTTCAGCAGAGGTGTTCAACACATCACACCAACATTCATGCCATTTTTTTCCACAATAGTTTGCAAAAAATCCCCTACTTTACTTTTTTGTGGATGTTTTTCCTCATAGAATCACAAATGTGATCATTAGGGCTGGTTTCAAAAGATCGATTCTTCGATTAAGATCGATTCTTTTTTTAAAAATCCAATATCGATCCATAAAATCCAAAGATCGATCTTTTAATATGCGCCTTTTTTCCTCTCCTGGCGGCTCCTCGCGCTACCAGTCTCAGACTTATGTCGCTCACCAGCCTGAAAGTTGATCAGCACTCGCTTCTAAAAACGTTTAGACTCTAATTCAAGGTTTAAATCTCACGCCCAAAATCACATCTCTTTCTCAAACATAAACTTCCACCGGTGCAGCGGAGCTACAGGTGGAGAGCGCTTGAGCCGCTGCTGCTACAGATCGGGCAGACTCACACACACAATAGTGATCGTCTGGGATGCTACGTTTAAGAGGAGCAAACCCCGACTGATTTGTGAAACTCCGTATGCGCCGCTCCGTACAGTGTGCTTCATTTTACGACCCCCATTCCTCCGTTTCACGCGCAAATAACGCACGGCCCTGCTGTTACAGCAGGGAAATGACGGAGCGCTCAGTCATTTAGAAGGATATGAGTAACAAACTCTCATCTCATGTAGATTTTCGATCAAGTCAGCATAATTTAACATTCACAATAACATACAATGTACATAATAAGATAACATGATGCATATTTCTTTTTATAAGAATTGTGGGTCTTGACATTAAAGAGCATAGGTGTGTGTCTACAGAACACACCTCACAGACAGCAGAGAGTCATTTCAGCACTATATCTGAAAATGTGACTATTACTACTAGTGATATTTTTTAGGTAAATAATTAGGCTACTTAAAAATAATTGATCAAATTTACTTATTTTTATTCTTTAACAACAAGAGTTTCAACTTGGACTGCAGTAAGTGACTTATCTCCGTAAAAACAAACATGATGGAGCCTGGCAGCTCTGCTCCACTGAAGGAACCTCCAAACTTGACTGCAATTTGGATTTAAAAACTACAAAGACAGAGGTAAACTGAAGAAAAAAGACCATATCCAGGATGTGCCACATGGAGGTAAAATAGTGATGGAAACACTACTAGTTTAGGGTCAATTTTTGACGCTAACCCTGAAATTTGTAATAATGTGCCTAGTTGGAACATTCTTTTACTATTTCCAACTAAAGTTCTCTGAGAATCTCTTAAATGTAGAAGCAACATGGGACTTTTTACTAAAATATCTCGACATTAATCGATACTGAATCAAATCGAATCGAGAATTGAATCGAATCGGGGCCTTGAGAATCAGAATCGAATCAATTCAGGAAACCAGTGGAAATACCCAGCCCTAGTGATCATTCCCTTCAATGCAACATTTTTTGCAATATAGGATATTTTCCCCAAAGTGTTCAGAAATACAATCCAGATGCCGAATGAAGGCGTGAGTGCCACCAAATTTACAACAAACATGTTTGCATATGCAGGAAGGGGGCTTATGGGGCATTTAGAGACATTAAAACAGTAGAAAATAATTCATCCTTTTATATGTTGCTGAAAATCTCAGAGAGCATCCTCCTCAGATGTGAGTCTCCCCTGAGTGTCTCCACTTCTCCATCCCATTACCGCTAACAACTCAAGGATCTCTGGATGGACACGGCCTGTGATGTCATTTCATGCAACATTAATCTGTGAGGGGGGGTAGAGGCTTGGTGTGGGGGTCTTACTGGGTGGCTGGTTGGAGTTAAACAGCCTGGGCGCTCTGCTAGATCTCCAAAAGCATCTCAAGCATGACCCCAATGATTACACCCCTCCGACCTCCTCCTCCTCCAAAGTCCATTTTCCAGAGAGCTGTGTGTACTCTGTTGTGGTCATACGTGTACACACAGCTGATTGCAGAGGCGGTGGCAGATGGGGGGGCAAGTAATCCCGCTCACAGAGACCTTTTCATCAAACTGGGCCACGGGCGGCTGGCCTGTTTACAGCTATCCTCCCAGCAGAGCCACCGGAGTCTGAAGATCTAACTAGAAGATCGTCTGTCGCTTCCTCTTCTTCCTCCACCGTGTCGCCTGTCGCTCACATCTGGTCAATGTCATCTACAAGCTGACCTCATCCATGATGAAAGACCATCAATGGTTTGCTCTACATACGCTTCAGTCTACATAATTCATTTACCCAACGTATGGAGCATGCATCGCTGCTCTGATATGTGGGACAGTGAGAATAATGAGAGACATTACAGCATCAGCAATGTATGGAAGACAGACTGTAAGGACCATGGATGCACCATGCAAAAACTCCAGTCACAGCCTATATAACTGTCTAGATTCTCATCCAGAATCTCTCTTTACACTTGAGAGAAGCCATATCATCTTAGGAGCAACACTAAAAATCTTATTTTAAAGAGAGTAAAAAGCATGAAGCTCAGCATTAAAGCCTGAAGTGGCCATATTTGGACAAGATGGTGAGGCTGAGGAGAATCTTTGGGTGAGAAAACATTGAGTTATGAAAGAAAAGGTCTGTGACCGTGTTGACAATCATGTTTCCCTCAGAATGAGATTCTATTTGTGGTGGAAAGTGCTCAGTGATGGAAAATGTATTATTGTGGAAAAAATACAATCATCTGGACTCAAAGGCAACATTCATCAGAGTGCCTGTACCCAACTCCTTCCTTTATTCCATTCATCCATCCATCCATCCATGCATCCATCCATTCATGCATCCATCATCCATGCATACATACATCCATCCATGCATACATCCATTCATGCATACATCCGTCCATCCATCTGTCCATCCATCCATCCATCCATTCATGCATACATCAATCCATATATACATCCATCCATCCATCCATCCTCTTAATCCATCCATGCATCCATCCATCTTATTATTTAATCCATCCATCCATGCAGCCATCCTATTAATCCATCCATCCATCTATGCATCCATCCATCCTAATAATACCATCCATTCATCTAAGCATCCATCCATCCTATCAATCCTCCCACGCATCCATCCATCCATCCTATTAATCAATCCATGCATCCATCTGTCCATGCATCCATCCATCCGTCCATGCATCCATCCATTCATTCATGCTTGAATCCATCCATCCATCTATGCATCTATCCATCCTATTGATCCATCCATGCATCCATCCATCCTATTAATCAATCCATGCATTCATCTGTCCATTCATCCATCCATCCATCAATCCAGCCATGCCTCCATCCATCCATCGTCCATCCATCGTCCATCCATGCATCCATCCATCCATTCATCCATGCATGCATACATGCATGCATGCATGCATCCATCCATCCATGCATCCATCCTATTAATCTATCTTCTGCTTATCTGGGTCACAGTGGCAGCAAGTCAAATCAAACATCCCTCCCCCACAGCCATGTCATCCAACTCCTCCTGGGGGATCTTGAGGCATTCTTGGGCCAGAGGACATATAAAATTCCTTCAGTGAGCCCTAGGCCTTTCATGAGGTCTCTCTCTACTTGAACATCACCAGAAAAACTCCAAAGGGAGATGGATGACCAGGAGGAATCCTGATAAGATGCCCAAACTACCTCTTTTAACTCTTCTCGATGCAAAGCAGCAGTAACTCTACTCCAAGGTCTAACACCCTCTAAAGAAAACTCATTCAACCTCCTTGTATCTGCTGCCTTAATCTAGTTGTCTCTACAAAAAGCTCATGACCATCAGTAAAGGTTGAAATGAAGACCACTAGGTAAACAGAAAGGAACCTGATGGATGACACAAACAGCCCCAGTACTCCATATCACCACAGGATGGTAAGCATACTGAAGGTCCAGAAACTCCTGTAGACTGGATGAACAAAGCCCTGAGCCGTGTGTGCATGAAGAGGTCCACTGTCCCATGGCCAGGACAAAATCTGCATTGTTCCTCCTGTAACTGAGGTTCAACAATCAGCCATGCAACCAGAACTCCTTCAGTAGAAAAAGGATGCTAACAAGAGAGTTTAATCCCCCAGACTGTTGGTCCATTGTTCCCCTAACACGGCTGCTGACCCACTCATTACCTTGATTAACTATGCATGTGTGGTCACGTCTGGTCGCCACCGTCATTACTTTCTGAACCTCGCTAACAGCTTGTCAACAAGAAAAGGTCTTCGCCATTTCTTTCACTTTTCATCAGAGCCAAAGAGGTAAACTTGACTCATGATCCAAATATCCTCTCTCAGCAGATGGCAGGCTGAGATTTAAGTGGAAATATCCATCGTTGTGGCGTGATGTATGTAGGAACGGATCCTTGTTTGTAATGTATAGGGGGATTTAGACTTACTGTATATAAATCATGGGGGGAGAACAGGAAACTGGTGTTTGGTCAACAGTCAACCCTGAGCGTGAGACAGGACCAGAGAGAAATAATACAGTCTACTTCCTCTTGATTCCACTGCTGTACTCAAATTTAAGAGGCTGTAAATCAAACCACAACGGTCGACTTCAGCTTACGCCGCCTCAATATCAGCATGTAGCTCTCCTAAATACAGCTCAGTCTGAATGAGACCCACAGTAGACGATATGACTGTTAAAGCCATGCTAAAATGTCAGCTCTACCACTAAATCGTTTATGAAGCACAAACAAAGCTCACACATTTATGGGCTCACGTTGGATGATCCGATTACTGGAGTGACTTCAGGGATCACGCTGAATGAGGAAAATCAGGACTCCCATACATGGAAGTAAAAGTCAGATTTATTTATTTCAGTAGTTTTAAATGCTCAGCTCAAATACAAACACTGTCAGAGACATTTTAAACATTGCTTTGTATGTTTTAATATTTTGTATGGTCTATGTATGTTGTGCCTCGAGATTTTGGCTGGATTTCAGGTACATCTTGGGTGAAAAAGGCAGAAAAAAACTGATCTGAAATACTGTAGTCGTCGGTCTCTATGTCGTTCACCTCACTCAGAGTGTCAGCCATTGTTGGCATTAAGGCTAAAGAGGCTAAAATCTGCATGTTTTTACTCCCAACCCTCTTTTTCAGTGTGTGAAACACATTACAGTTCATCGCCAGTGTCTTAAAAACTTCCAATCAAAAATCCAAACTCTTATCCAGCTTTAAAGCCTCGCACGTGCAAATGTTTCATCCGGTCTAAATGGGTGAATAAGCCAGGAAAACAGTGTTAGGATTAAAAATCTCTTTTCAACAGAGTCCTAGCCAAGACAGCAGAGTTTCAGACAAAGAGCAGACAATGCAAGCAGAAGAGTCATCTAAATGCATGAAGAGACACAGGACAACACATTTAAAAAGCAAATACTCTCCAAATCAGCAGCATCTGCAAAATAACCAAAGAATCTGCAGACATGTGTGTCTGCTTCCAGGCATCCATCCATCCACCCATGCATCCATCCATCCATCCATGCATCCATGCACCCATGCATCCATCCATCCATCCATCCATCCATCCATGCATCCATGCACCCATGCATCCATCCATCCATCCATCCATCCATGCACCCATCCATCCATCCATCCATCCGCCCATCCATCCATGCATCCATGCTTCCATCCATCCATGCATCCATCCATCCATCCATCCATCCATCCATGCATCCATCCATCCATGCACCCATGCATCCATCCATCCATCCATCCATCCATCCATCCATCTGCCCATCCATCCATGCATCCATGCTTCCATCCATCCATGCATCCATCCATCCATCCATTCATCCATCCATGCATCCATCCATGCATCCATGCACCCATGCATCCATCCATCCATCCATCCATCCATTCATCCATCCATCCATCCATGCATCCATGCACCCATGCATCCATCCATCCATCCATCCATCCATCCATCCATCCATCCATTCATCCATCCATGCATCCATCCATGCATCCATGCACCCATGCATCCATCCATCCATCCATCCATCCATCCATCCATCCATCCGCCCATCCATCCATCCATCCATCCGCCCATCCATCCATCCATCCATCCATCCATCCATCCATCCATCCATCCATCCATTCATCCATCCATGCATCCATCCATGCATCCATGCACCCATGCATCCATCCATCCATCCATCCATCCATCCGCCCATCCATCCATGCATCCATGCTTCCATCCATCCATCCATCCATCCATCCGCCCATCCATCCATGCATCCATGCATCCATCCATCCATCCATCCATCCGCCCATCCATCCATGCATCCATCCATCCATCCATCCATGCATCCATCCATCCATCTGTGCATCCATCCATCCATCCATGTCATGTAACTTTCTTTTTACAGCATCAATGAGCAGATCTTTAAGTTTCATGGCAACAATATAACTGAAGTACTGGGGATGAGCATTAAGCAGAGGAGAACTGTGAATCAAATTGAACTGAAATGATGGAGCACCTGTGACTGCAGCTGTGGGACAGTTATCCTCATCCACTCAGAGCAGCTCTGCTAAATCCTGAAATTACTTCAATTCAATCCAAAACTAAGTTAAAAAATGTTAATCCAGTCTAGAGTTAGTCAGATAAACACTAGTTTCCTGACTAAACAAGGCAGCATGACATTACATTATGACGCCTTCAAAGTCAGCTCGGTAAAATGACTACTCAGCACAGGACAATTAAAATTTCATGTGGTGGAGAGGGCTCTGCTCATTAGACTGTTTCTGGGCTAGTAAAGCTGCATGCTTTGACTTTCAAGGATGGCTAAAAACCCCCACGTGGATGTTTACTTTTATGACAGTGTGTGTTAAATATAAACAAATACAAAAGTAATGAATCCATAGTAACACGAACGTGAATATGAGGATGGAACAAGCTTCAAGCTATAAAGGAGGAGGCTGGGGTGGAGGAGGGGAAGCTTTGCTATAGCAGCAGCAGTGTGTATCAGCATTAATGCAAGCAGCTATTGGTGAGAAATATGTCATACTTAAAAAATAGCTGTGATTGGCTGTGGGAGCTGGGAGGCGATAATTGGAATCAGCTGATGGTGGTTGGGCATATGACTGCTGTGTCCTGCATGAACTAACGCTGAGCTTCTTTGGTCTGGGGCTGAATTTGTTTGTTTTCTTAGAAATATGAAATCAATAGAACAGCTCCTTTAAAAACAGGACTCATGTTTGTGCAGCAAATTGAATTTTTTCTCTGCAAAGACAGAGAAGGGTTGATATAGAATATATAAAAATCAAGGATCCCCAGCCCTAGTTGGAAACCTCTCAGTCAGTTTTAGAGACTTAGTAAAGAGCTGTGAGCGGTTGGAGGTGAACAATCAGCTCCTTCAGCTGTCGCCTTTTAAACAATGACAATAGATCAGTGTGACGACAGGACCTTAGACCTCAGCCAGAGAGCTGTCACTCTGATGACGGGGCAGAGACTGAGCCACATGCTAATCCATTCCCACAGTCAGTGAACACATCACAGCAAAGAGCCACGGAGGTGCTGACCTCCTGCAGCCCTGCAGACCGCTGAGACGGGGTTCATTAAAAAGGTGAGCTGAGGAGGGTGAAGGATTGTAAATGAGAGAAACCCTGTTCAGGGATTCTTTGCAAAGTGGTCCAAAAGAAAGAGCTGCCGAAGACCGGAGAGTGAAGGGGATTAAGCTGAGCAATTTGTGATTCAGGTTCTGTGAGTTTTTTGGGCGAGCACGGCTCTTTTTCACAGGGTGTCAGCATGGGAAGTGAGAAATCCGGCTTAACTTCAGTCCAAATGAAAATCCACGATGACAAGTCTGATGACACTTCAAAGTAAAGGTCACAAGTGGACGTCTGACGTCCACAGAGGGGATTCGTTAGCAGCGGGAGGGGGCTGCTGCAGGAGGAGAGTGCAAAAACTCAAGTTACACAAACATTTAAACATAAGCTTTAACATTTTACACTGAGATGTGCTGGATTTCAGGAGACATTATGGAGGAATTCAGTTGGGTGGGCTTTGGCCCCAAGCAGACACATAACAGCCCCCCCTTCATAGACAATGAGCATTTGTTGACTAACAGAGAGTGCTAAAGTCTGCAAAGACTTCAGGAGAAGCTAAAGGGCCATGTGGACTCATGAGGTACAGCAGTAGTAGCAGGTTTCTGGAAAACAGGACTCTACTAGTGTCTGCAGCTCGCTGTTGGCATGAGGAGTGTTTAACTGTTACAATGACGCGTCTGTAGGCCGTGGCTACATCAGAGCGGCTATCTTCACATGTCAGTTTAGATAGGTTTGCAAGGTTCCAAACTTATAATGCTACACTTTTTGGCCTAGGATAGATTTATTTATTCAGGCATACTTGAGACGTAACCTTCATTAGAGGACTTTCTGCACCCAGCAAAGCTCTTAAACCTGACACAACAATGATGCTGATAACCATCCATCCATCCATCCATCCATCTTCCTTGGCTTATCTGAGGTCAGGTTGTGGGGGCAGCAGCCTAAGCAGGGAAGCCAAGACCCTCTCCCCGGCCACTTCGTCCAGCTCTTCCTGGGGATCCCAAGGCGTTCTCAGGCCAGCCGAGCGACATAGTCTCTCCAGTGTGTCCTGGGTCTTCCCCGATGCCTCCTCCCAATGGGACCTCCCCAGAACACCTCACCAGGGAGGCATCCAGGAGGCATCCGGACCAGATGCCCGAGCCACCTCATCTGGCTCCTCTCAACGCGGAGGAGCAGCCACTCTACTCCGAGTCTCTCCAGGATGGCTGAGCTTCTCACCCTATCTCTAAGGGAGAGCCCAGACACCATAGGTGAGGGTAGGAACGTAGACCGACCGGTAAATCAAGAGCTTCACCTTTTGACTCAGCTCTTTCTTCACCACGGCAGACCGATGCAGAGACCACATCACTGCAGACGCCACACTGATCCGCCTGTCGATCTCCTGCTCCATTCTTCCCTCACTTGTGAACAAGACCCCGAGATACTTGAACTCCTCCACTTGGGGCAGGATCTCATTCCCAACCTGGAGAGGGCATTCCACCTTTTTCCGACTGAGGACCATGGCCTCAGATTTGGAGGTGCTGACTCTCATCCCAGCTGCTTCACACTGATAACAATAAAGCATAAATGATACCACTATGAATAATATCCACCAGGATGCATGCTGTTGCTGTACCATTTCCCATGAGTCCCATCATAATGGCTGCATGGCCGGATAACCAGCGTGCAACGGTCCAACAGAGACACAGCCAGCTCGGCTTCAGACTCAGAGCTTTCATGAAGCTCTTGCCAGCATGCAAATGTCTTTCCAATATTATTCTAGTCCTGCTTCGTGTTTGATCACTCTCTCTTTTTCCTGTCTTAGATTAGCACACAGAACATGACTTTACATTCATGCTGTCTGATGATGAATTATTTCTCGTATGACCTTAAGAGCAGGGAGGAAAAGAGAGCTCACACGAGAGAGACGAGGGGAATAAAGGGATAAACTTCATTTGATCCTCTGTCCTGGTGTAACTCTGTTTACCTGTGAAGTTTATTCTTCTGCTTGCCTCTGCACTTGTCAAAGCACTTTGTAAACCCATGTTTTTAAAAGTGCTATACAACTAAAGTTATTATAAGTGTGAAAATTTTGCTGGAACTATAACTCTAACTCCTATCTGCCCAGCATGCATTGCTTTTTTTTTTTTAAATCCAAAGTATTTAGTCAAAGTTGACTGAAACACCTGCAGAGGTGTGCACTCTCTGCTTGCATGTGTGATTTTACTCAGATTGATCTGAAAGGACTTTTCATGGTGGAAAGCTTCAGAACATAGAAAGGACTGATCTCTAAATGTACAGGCTTTGTTTTGTCTCTTGGTGGTTGAATGTCTTTCATAAACATCCATTTCAGTCCAATCTTTGTGTTTACTCCTCCGTCTCTGATGAGCATAAATACACAATCACAGCATGTTCTGTACGTCGGTTTCAAAGAGCCGGTCTTTTTCATCTTTTCCTCATTAGACTCACATGTTGAAGCTGTTTAAAGCTTTCAGAAAAGCTTCTTCCATTGCACTCTGCTCCAACCACATCCTTCCTGCAGTGTAAACAGATACAGCAGCAGGTTAGACTAATATTAGAGCCATATCTCTACCGGCTTAAGGCTGAGCGGGCTAAAACCGTTTAGGGCATAAACAGCTTTGGCAGTGTGTCTGCAAACAGTGCTAGCACAGATCTTAATGCTCCTTCACTCTTTTCAAACATCAGTTAAAGAAATGACCCTTTTAATCCTGAGTGAAAAATCCAGCGTGCTAAACGGTGATGTGACATTTTAAAAACATTAAAGAGGACCCTCTCCGCCCGCAGCCCCAGCGTGGGCTTATGAAAACATTTTTTCTTGTCACAGTAGCAGTATGGAGCCAGGCCACATTGTCTGGAGGTCATGAGACTCTTGTCCATTGTTGTTAGACTAACCCCCATCTCTGCGGCCACAGGGGACTGACTGGGGGCGTCCGGGCCCCCGCTGAATTCCTTTCCTTTGAGATAATCGTGGAGAAACTGGAGCTCTTATTGTTGACTGCAACACTTTAGCGACTCAAAGACGCAGCAGCCAAAAGAGTCGAGAGTCCTTGAGATTCTTCACCTAACCTCTCACCTCTCGGTTTGTTGGAGCCTTGGGAGAAAATCCACAAGAATCGAGACGGAGACAGAGCCTTTCGGTTCTCAGGGAGTGATAAAGAGAAAGTGAGTTTTCAAGGGTGCGGAAATTTGCCTTAAAATAGCAAAAATGCATTCAGAAAATTAAAGGGAAGAGAGTCATGGAGGGTCCAAAAAGAGAGAAACAAAACTCGAGTTGTTCAGAAAAGAGATCTCAAATACTGATGTCTGCTCATGCTGCCTGTCCTGTTATGTTTCAGGGTTGTTGGTTCGTGCTTTTTCACAGATTAAGGATGAGTTTTGGACATTTGGATACCAAAAGACTGCACTTTAGTTTGATTGTCCATAATAATCCATCTTCAGCACTGACCTGATATCAGGACTCACTGACCCTGCTCTGGTTCTAACAGTCCAGACATCATCTCTGTGGCTCTCTTACAGGGACGTGGTATCCCATGATGCATGCAGCCAAACCATGAGGCTAGCAGCACCTTTTTAACAGCTTTTCTCCCTCCTGCTTTCATCCTTAAAGGACACACTGATGTACTATGCACGATCAAGGTGACTGGCCATTACTGGCTCAGTCATTATCTATAACAGTGGTTCCCAAAGTGGGGGTTGGGACCCCCAGGGGGGTCGCGAGACAGTGAAGGGAGGTCGCGGAATGCTTTCCAAGATTTAATATAATTTGAAATCATACATTTGTTTATTACTGTAAAAAAAGTTGTCAAAATGAGTCAAATTTAAAATAAAAATGTGACTATTTAAGTGATGTTTGTGCTTAAATGTAAGTAAAAGTGATAAAAAAGTACCTAAAAAGCAAGTTGCTTTGTGCAACATCATGCACTTTATCACCCTGAAGGGAAGGTGGGGGTCCCCGATCTCTCAGCGTTATTTTGGGGTCATGAGCTGAAAAGTTTGGGAACCCCTGATCTATAGGGTCATTGTTAACCTGCTTCCCTCATAATCGTCTGATTTTATTCACATGAAAGCGTCAGTCTTCACTCTGAGACTTAGTCACAAGTCTTTTGCTCTCTGTTCCCAGAGTCTACCTTAAAATTGGTAAAAGGAGGACAGGTTCCCTGATCCAGGAGCCTGGACTCTGCTGCAGGAGACCTGGGTCTCTCTGTGATCTGGTCTCTTTAAACCGTTTAAAAGGCTGATTAAAGACATTAGAGACAGCTGCATGAGGCTGTAGATGTTTAGACTGATGACTTTATGCCAGTGTTGCTCAACGCGTGGCTCTGGAGCCACATGTGGCTCTTTTAAGTCTTATTTACTGCCGCCAAGGAGGTTATGTGATCGGCAGGGTTTGTTAGATTGTTAGTTTGTTTGTTTGTTAGTAGATTTTGGGAGTGATCCAGATCACCGTCTGGATCCAGGAATTTTTTTTAAAGGATTCTGTACTATTGGGAAATAGGGCTAAGGCGGAGGTCTGCGCTCTCTGAGTGCATTTCTAGTTTGAACTATTATTCCCCCAGAAAACCTTAAAAAGAGGAAACTTTGACCTCAGAAATTACCCCACTTTATTGCCACTTTAATCCTTTCTGATATTTTTCACCACTTAGATTGTGGCTCTTGCAAAGCTATTTTTTTTTTTTTATTTGGCTCTTTGGTTGAGTAACACTGTTTAATGCTCTGTGACTCAGGAGCTGGTTGATCTGTCTTCATACTAAGGCTGGAAGTTTCATTTTCAATCAGGATTTTGTCTTCCAATGATCAGAAAATGCTGAAATGACTGCTGTGCTGCACTCTAGTGTCTTTGTCTTGTCTGCAGCTTTGGTCAGGTGGTAAGACGTTCGTCTTTTTTCTGACATTTCTGACATCAGCCATATACAAAAAAAACATGATTATATTTGGCTTCAATCACCATGGAGCTGATGCAGCCTTTATCAGCTGGAGTGACATCACACAGACAGCTCCCAGCTGTCACTCAAAGAGGCCACACCCCTAATTCCTAAGTATTAGGGGTATAGGGGTGTGGTATTTTGATACATTTCAAGTTAAAGAAATCTTACAGCTTCTATGATTTGAAAATTGCAGCAGGCCTTATTGTGATTTAATCTAATTTGCGATTAATTACGCAGTCCTAATCCGTACACAACTTTTGAAGAGGACTTTATCTACTTGCACTACAGCAGGATATTCAGGGATGCCCTGATGTCTTGGAAACATATGCAGTGTGCATTAATAATGCATTCACTGCTGTAGCTACTGCTTTTTTCTATTCTACTTTAAAGATGCTTTGGATTTTAGGTTATTCTCTATCATGTTCATATTCTAAATTTATAATGTTTGTGATGAGATACAGAAACTTTAAAAAATGAACCAAACAACACAAGGAGAGGCTGCTGCAGGCTTCTGCTAGCTGGAAGTAAGACAGAGAAATGTCCCAGTGGAGCTCAGCAGCTCTGACCAGTTGAGTCTTCTTCTGTAATACCTGCTAATCTGCCAGATGCATCTGCTAGTGACGCCATATATGGGTCAAGCTCGGTGCATTATGCATCAGAGAACCCATTAAGGACAGAGAGCATGATATGATGAATCCTTATGGGCATAACGTAATGTAGCGTGTGCATCTTTATTGGCTGTGTGATGCATCTTCACAGACTTCGGCTGAGCGACTGAAGCAGAGCCAGATGTCTCCAAACTGGCACAGAATCATCTGTCCTGAAACGACTCCACCTGGGAGACGGACGCGGTCTTCGACAGAGAAGCGCTCTCTGAAAGACGTCGGCGCTGTCTGCTTTCTGCCTCCCTGAGCAGCGATCATGGCTGTATCATCGTGTATCATCGAGGATCGAGGTAAGAGGATTAGACGTCGGTTCTGCCAGAGAAGCTGCTGTGTTGGAGTCACAGACGGGCCGAGTTAGCTCACCATCTGGGGGAGCAAATATGTTCATCCTCTGCTGCCAGACCACAATGCAAAGTTTGAACACAGTCAGGCACGCTCCTACTACACCAGCTCTGATATAGAGACACATAAACACTCATGTCTGCAGCCGTGTTTACAGAGAAGCACGAAGCTGACTGAGGATCTCTGTAAGGAATAAAGAACAGATATTAAAGTTGAAATTAGAGTCAAGCATCTCTAAAAATATGAGTTTAAAGAAGTGCTGAAAAACTAGAGCAAATTAAATTAATTTCCTGCTCTGAAGACGAAGGAAGCTCAGCAGATCAGTGTCAGAGCTGTGTGTTTGCAGCTTTTATGTTTTTGTGTTTTGCAGTCAATCTTAAATTGAAACCCCATATCAGAACGGCTGTCAGAAAACTTAAATATAGGATTATCAGTGAGGAATTATTCATTTCTACACTTTCTTTGTAGCCCTGAACCTGATGCTGAGACTTAAAGGGATACTTCAACATTTTGGCAAATTGGTCCATTGCCATAATTCCTATAGCCTTAGTAATAGGTTCGTTACCTTCAGTTGTCGGTGCAAGCTGTTTATAGATCGGCTGCTGCCGAGTTCGGACCTGTTGTGCCAACTCAATGTAAGCAGACGGTATTCCGGCTTTCCCTCATCAAACTCATCAAATACACAATCCAACAACTCCAAAACGCTCTCGTGGACAAGTTGTGACCTGCACATTCACCAGGTTATGAAATAATAATGTATAATTATGTAACATTACGACGCATGAAGCAAATACTCTGAACTATTTCTTGAGTAAACCACTGGGCGGAGTGACGCAGTGCAGCAGCCATGTCTGGAGTGTAGTTCTGGCTTTGCATTTAGCTTAAAAACATCTCCGTCTTGTAATGTTCCATGATTATTTCATAGCTGATTCAGCAGCAAACTGGCAGGAATCCTCACTGTTGTTATTCTGTAATGCAGTCATTCACAGGGTTTTAGTGTGGCTCATTAGCTAACAACATTAGCTTTTACACTGCAATAAGAAAACAAGATTACGTGGTCTTCTCTCTCTGCTGACGTCTGATTTATTCTACTGAGGTTTTCTGAGACAAAGTGATGAGAGTGTTTGCTGGAACACAAATCTGTCAGCCTGAAGCAAAACCAAAACAAAGCTGTTGAAAAAGCGAGCGTGAAAGAGTGATGGATGTGATTTCACAGAGCTGTCCGTCTCACATGGACACACTGAGCAGCTGTGTCTCTGGACAAACCCATCACACAGAACTTTAACACCGCTAAAAGACCATCGGAAATATGCTTCTCCTTTTACTACAGCACTGATAAAGCCTCTCCGCGGGTGTTCGTCCCTCAAAAATCCAAACGGTCCTCGCTAATCGCTGAGCAGAAAATTTGGCGAGGTTGTAAAAAAGCAATCTGCAAATGAGAGCTGTCAGACAGGAGCAGCGAGACGAGCCATTAATCAAAAACGCTCCTCTCATTATCATTAGTGAGAAACGCTGACTGTCCGTGTCTGAGCCACTCCGCAGACCTGCCGGAACTTTCTCTGAAACAAAACCTCGTCAACACAAAGAGAGAGAGTCCTCTCTGGAGGATTCAGCTCAGAAAAACAGAAACCACAGCGCTGCAGAAACAGCATGCAAGCATTTCTTTATGATAATCATCCCAGACAGGAGAGCAAATGTCAAAGTCATTTATCACAGCTGCATTAGGAAAAACATGCGCCTATTAAGATTTCATACAGCTGTGAGGAGCACCTGCTTCTGACAAACGAATCCAGGAGGTGGAAGGATGGAAGAGAACACTCTGGTTCTGGAGAGTTAGCCAGGATCTGTACATAGATGTGACTTACATGCAGGCGTCCCTGCAAATTAAAGCTAACTTCACACCAAGTGGTGTGGTGGATTACCACCACACCACTGGTCAGAGCTGTTAGCAGAATGCATTTACACACAGGCGGCCATTGTTGTGCAATGGATTGTGGGTAGTGATGTCAAATGGCTGCATTGCTCTTCTTCCCATATCTTTATGATTGCAAGTAAGAAACGACTTCTCTATTGTCCTCTTCACTAAAACTGCACTCAGTAATAAAAAAGGCTTTAAGGACGACACTATGAGGAAGAACGACGCAGACATGTGACATCACTTCCCAGAGTGCATTGCACAACAACAGCAGGCTGCATGTGAATACAAATCTGTGTGTTTCTTTATACTACAAACATTAACTCTTTGGGCGCCACAGCTTTTTCAAGAAAATATTTAATTGTGATATCAAGATTTTAAAAGGCTGTAGCTTGAAAGTGGTTAGAGATAAAGGCATACTGTACATGAGAAAATTCTTCAGTATGACCCAGAGTTTGTGGTGGGAGTAAACTCACTCATCTAATTTGCATATTCTGATATCACCAGGCGGCCTCCACCGCCACTGTTTCTACCACGTCTGCCCCTACCTCCGCGGTGTTTTTTTAAATTCCCGCTACCTCCGTCAACATTCGTGTTTTGACCACCCCTGAAACCCCCACCACGTCCCCTCATCGGCATTCGCCGATTACTCCCACCCCAGCCACCATGAGGAAAAGCATTGGCTTCGGTATGCGCTGCTGGTGGACTCTCATGGTGCATGGAGTCACTGTGGCTCCGACGCACCGCTATTACCAGAGGACTGAACGTCATCATCATAGGGGTGAATATTCCTCTATTCCTCCCAGCACTGTGAGTATTCTCGCTACAATTCGCTCTCTTTCTCTCTTTTACACTCCGACTACAACCACTTCTACCACTTCCTTGTCTCCTCAACCAGCGGTGCGTCTTCAAACTCTCTCTCTGTCCAAAACTTTGAATAGAAACACGCTCACATATGCTGCTGGGATTGAACAACGTTAGGCACCATACTTGCAGCTACAGCCTGTTTAATTCAGCAATGTTGCTTGTTGCAATTTTGCGACTTTGGTGCTTAAAGGGTTAATAAGACACTAATGTTAATCTAATAAGGCCAGTGTGTCTTTATATGCAGGGTTCCTCTAAAATTTAAAGGCCTTGGGGGTGCAGATGGTCAAGTGGTTTGGGGCGCTACCCGTGCACACGGGCGGCCTGGGTTCGAGTCCGGCCTGTGGCCCTTTACCGTATGTCTCTCCCTGCTCTCTTCCCTGTTTCCGAGTCTATCCACTGTCCTTCCTCTGTCAAATGAAGGCATGAAAAAGCCCAAAAATGAATCTTAAAAAAAAAATTAAAGGCTTAGCTTTAATTCATCTAAAGGAAGTTTTTTCTTCTGTTTGTGCTGAATATTGCACACCCTCTTGCTGACATCTAGGCTACTTCCACCCTGCATAATAGGGATGAAAACACAGATAATATGATGAACAATAAGAGACATGAACATGATGGAGAGACAGCGAATGAGGAAGAGTCTCAGCGCTTCAGGAAGTGCAGAGACGTCCCTCAGTGGGACGATTTAAACTTTAAAACTGTGAGGACACTTCAGAGTCGTGACTGCATCACTTTGACTGTTACATCACAACTTCTAATTTTACCACGCTCTATTTTTAAAGAAGTTCCGGTACTTGTACATGAATAAAGAATGCGTGCTCCTTCATCACCTTTAACCACCACTACCACAGTCAAACAGCCGCCATCCAAGAACAACAGGGATGAATCAGCATCTTCTCCTGTCTGATGTTTTACACTCCAGTGTGAGTTTTCAGGAGAAAAAGACAAAACCAGTGATGAGGATTTACCTTCTTGGGGTGCCGTCCTCATGCGGCTGGATTATCACCACTGAGACGCTGACGGACGTTCGCAGCAGGTCGATCATTTGTTCGTGTGTCAGAGTAGCGACCGCCACCTTACAGATCTCCACTAGACGGCTGCCCTGCCTCAGCCCGGCCTTCCAGGCGAAGCCGAACGGCTCCACGTCGGCAACGATGCCCTCAAAGTTCACGTGGAAACCGAGCTGTCCCAGGGCGTTCCGACGCAAAGTCATCTCTGACGTCTCACAGCCTCTGGTGGTGATCTGAAACAGAACCAAGATAAATATCATTATTATAACCTATGACAGGGCTCATCAAGTACATCTGCACAAGGACCAGATCTATTCTCCACAGAGACCCTGGGGGCCGGACTTTCAAATCCACAAAAATTAAAAAAATATTTTGGTCTGATTGAAATATTATTGTAGTAGTATTTGTATTGTCTGTCAAAACCCAGGACATTTTTAGTCATTACCAGTGAGATCTATCTCTGTCTATCCCCATTTTTGACACTTTTAACCCTTTTTTGGATACTTTTTGCCCCTTTTTTCCACTTCTACCAATTTTTGCAAGATTTTAACCCCTCTTAACCCCATTTTCCTTCATGTTTTACCCACTTTTATCCATTTTTGCCACAATTTAGCCCATTTTCATTACATTTTTTTCAACATTTAAATCAGTGTTTGCCACTCTTTAATCCCTTTTTGCCACTTTGCCAGGCAATTTTTGCTGATTTTGCCACTTTTAACCAATTTTTGATATTTTTTGCCTCTTAAACTTTTTTTCAATTCTTTAGCCCATTATAATCCACTTTTTCTGCATGTTTTTATTCTCTCTGAGCCACTCTTTTATCCATTTTGACACTTTTCTTCTATTTTCCACTTTTTAACCCCTTGTCATTAATTCTTTGCACTATTTTTGACACTTTTAACCCATTTTTGATACTTTTTGCCTCTTCTTTTCTCATTTACCAATTTTTGCAAGATTTTAACCCCTCTTAACCCCCTTTCCTGCATGTTTTACCCACTTTTATCAATTTTTGCCACTTTTTAGCCCCTTTTCATTACATTTTTTTCAACATTGAAATCCATGTCTGCCACTTTTCACCCATCTTGCCACTCTTTAATCCCTTTTCCCATCTTTACCGAGCTATTTGTGCTGTTTTTACCACTTTTAACCCATCTTTGATACTTTTTGCCTCTTTTAACCCATTTTTTCCATTCTTAACTCCTTTTAAACCATTTTTCCAGCAGGTTTTATCCTCTTGGTTCCACTTTTCTTTAGATTTTGAGACTTTTTAACCCATTTTCATCACTTTTTTTGCACTACTATTGACACTTTTAACCCTTTTTTCCTGTTTTCACCACTTTTTCACCAATTTTTGTCCCTTTGTGCCACTCCACAACCCATTTTACCATTTATCACCCATTATTTTTGTAACACTTTCCAACCTTACTCCTTTAAGTTTGACTGAAAAGTAAATTTAAAGCCAAAGGATACTTTTTAAACCACAACATTTTCTTTTCCCCCTTTTCTGAATCTAATGATCTTTCAGGGACTGGACAGGAAGCTTTGGGGGGCCTGATATGGCCCCCGGGCCGTCTGTTGAGCTATGATTTATTTTAGCGGAGGGATAAAGACAGAACAGGACCTGAATCAGAGAGCAGACAACAATGAATCACAAAGAAAACACAGAAGAAGCAAGAAAGAGACATGTAGGTTTGAATAATCCAAATGTTACTTCTGCTGAGGTCAGACTGGACGTGAACATGAATATATCCCAGATCAACCATGGTAGAGTTTCTAGGGGTGCGCAATATTATCAGCACAATACCAGAGTTGGCAGACATCAGCTTTAGTTATCATCACAGTATCAGCAGATATGGACAATGCTGTTACGGATACTATCAGGGAAAGTCTGTCATGTCTGTTGGTCATGTCAGGCCATTAATCTATAACTCTGTGATCGTCTACTCTGACTCGGTGCCCATCAGTGATCGTTGAGTCTTACTTCTGTGTTTAATTTTCATGCTTCCTGACAGATGTTTGTGAGTTTTCTAGCACAGAATAAAAAAACACAGAGGAGAACTTTATTAAAGCAGAGTAGAAAAGCTCTGAGTGTTTGTTTGGCTAATTCAAAGAAGCGTTCAAAATGGAAGTTAATGAGAGGGCACATCACACAGCTAAGTGAATTAGCCTCAGCGCTGCACAACCACAGCTCAACACACATGTCCTGCACACACAAATACACACCTGTCTCCGAGGACGCGCTAACTATAGTAGCTCTGAGGGTGCTGTGAGGGGGATTAGGATCAAATCGACCGCCTAGATTCAGATTTGTCCTCAGAACGAAGTCTATTAACCTAAGTTCACTCTTTGAAGCACAACGTTTAGACACCCACATTTAATCTGCATCAACATGCGGCTGATGAAAACACTCGTCCACATCCAAAACTAGAAAGAAATCTTTTCATCTCCTCATCCTGTCTTTGCAGCTCTGGACTCTGTAGCCAGAGCCTCGAGACGTCACCCCTGGGTTCTTGGAGGACAGCCACGGCTCGGCCAATTGCGTGCTTGGATGAAACTGAAAGTTGGTTCTCGTCCAATCACGTCCGTGCATGCAAATTAAGTTGCTCACTTTGCTCAGCAGTGGCTCGGCCTAAGCCGCTGCATTAATGCATTTCAGGTTCAACTAAAGTTCAGGCAACCCTCTCGCTTCAGCAGCAACATTTCAGTAAAACACGCAACCAGCTGACGGAGCCAGACCCAGCAGAAGTAGCACATCTGAGTTCACCTTCATGGCAAACAGAGTGAGCTTATGTAAAGGCTACAGTGTGGTTTTAGCACACTGGAGGACAGGATGCTTTCTCCACTCCGTGTTTTCATGTGACACTGCTGAGGAAAAATCTCACACTGCATCCAATCAGCTTTAATCAGCCGTCAGATTAGTCGCGGTTCAGTAGCGGGTGACTGCCTGGACTCGCCTCAGAGTGGCAGCTGGCTTCAGGGACACATTAACTCAGACTATGGCCTGTCAACACTCGGCCAGATTCTCACACAGGCAGAAATCCTACCCGCTGTGAGGGAGGAGGCCGAGACAACCGTGATGGAGCCCGCAGTGAGACACAACCCTCAGACTTTATTAACTGAGGAAAGGAGACGTGTCCTGTTTCTGATATAAGAGAGTGTGGATACGCTTCAATATCCCAAAGAGTGCAATAAGGGCGTGTCTGACATGCTTCACTTTCAGCGTCTCAAATAATAATGATTTTAAAGGGTGCTTTCACATTAGGCCCAGTTGTTTTGAACCGCGCTGCGGCACGATTCCTCCCCCTCCCCCTTTCCCCCCTGGCTTGCTTTCACACTAGCAACATCGATCCGTGCCCGGGCCCACTTGCGCATTTACTCTGTCTGAAACAGCAGGTGGCATTATGCACGTAGCTGGCTTACAACCCCGCAAAGGAGGAGAGAGAAGAAGAAGCTACCATGGCAACCACTGGGGTCATGACCTGAGCGAAGATTATTTTTGTTTTGACCTGGCAAAAAGTCCATCCTGCAGCCATGGAGGATTAAAATCACTTTTTAAGATGCCAGCAACTTCACTCTTCGTATCTGCACATCTACTACAGCTCAGAGGATTAAATGGACTCACGCTGCGCAGATACAGCGGTTTTTGAGGTGATAGGAGACTTTTATTGCCTTTGCTCCTCCTCTCACTGACTCCAACTTGTGTTCATCTGTAAGGTGAGTCACAACAGACCGTTTATTGGCTGGATTCTGATGATTTCCGCCCTTTATTGAGGAAAATTTGAGGAAGTTTTTATGATGATGCCATAAAGCTGATATGGCCGTATCTGAGCGCGGTTGCATTCACATCTCATCCGAGAGAGTCCACTTGAATCGCACCCGAGACCACATCCCCAAGTGGGCCCAGCGCCTGGGCGCGGTTCGTTTGCATTCACATTAACAAAACAAACCAGATTTTGAGCTGAAGTGCACTCGGATCTGGGACCGGGCCCCTGGTGTGAAAGCCACCTAAAACACAACACAAATTTGGTTATCTTAAGATGAGATATTAGATCAGTGTTACTCAACCCTGTTCAACCAAAGTGCCAAATGGTTGAAAAATACCTTTGCCAGAGCCACAATCTAAGTGGTGAAAAGTGACAAAAACGGCATGAAGTTCAGTCAGAATAAGTTAAAGGTGGCAAAAATGGTCAAAAAGCAGCAAAAATGGATGAAAAGGGGCGAAAATGGGGAGAAAACTCGGAAAATAGACAGAAAGTAGCAAAAAATGGTCCAAAAGTGGCAAAAAAAATGAGTGAAAAGTGACTAGAATGGGCAAAAAGCAGTCATGAGTAGCAAAAATGAGCAAAAAATAGGAAACAAGTGATATATAATGGCAAAAGGTAGCTTAAATGGGCAAAATGTGACCCCGTACATGCAAGCTCCAGCTAGTGACTACATTGATGCTCCCTTCTCCACCACATGGCCCCTCAGAGGTCCCGTACCAAACCAGGAGGACTAATGGACAGCCAGAGTCTGGTCATGTCTGGGGTTATGAAGCGGGAATTCCTTTAACAGCGTTTCGTCCCACCAACACTGAACCAATACAAAGATATCCTTTATTCTGACCACCTTCATGGTTGGTGACTAATTTTCTTCAGATCAGCTGATCATAAATGAATCAATCTCTGCAGCTCTGCTGTAATGCACTTTTTGAACAGCACTGCAGTCTTCTTTCCCAAACACACTCTTCATCTTCTCGATGTCATTAGTTAAGTTGCAGCTCCAGCATGCAGCTAAAAAAAGCTCAAAGATTCAATTTTCAAAGCAATAAAGCTGGAGAACGTTTTGGTGAGATGACCCACAAACCAAACATCCACTCTGCATAAAACATCAAGGGCAGAAGGAAATGGAAATGTGGAGTTTAAAGGCTCTCTGGGGCCGGAATATGGAAGTAAATGATCTGTGAGAGAGAGGACGATGATGGTCGGGGTATCAGGGGCCGTGAGCCAAACTGCCCTTTGTCTGAAATTCATTACGCCTGAATAATCGCTTTCTAAACGCCTTCATCGAGATCTTTTATTCAGACAGAGCGTGTCCAGGTTCTCCTTGAGACCAGTTCCAGAGCAGGACTGATTTCTGTGCTGTGCTTTAATAAGGATGCTGACATGGAGTCTTCCCGTCTGTCTGAGGGTTTTTGTGACCAACAAGTTTGACCACAAAGCCAAACGATTCTCTTTAATGAATGCTGACGTTAAACTCTAAGCCCCCCTGAGGAAACAAGCAGTCTCAGATCTGCTGTCATAAAGAGAGCTGGTGTTGATCTTCAGGCGAAGGCTGACAGTCAGGAGGAGATTTGGCAAAGACGACCCGCTCCATCAAAGTCAAAATCAAGTGGAGTGGATTCATGAGGAGCCAGAAGGGGACAGTAGAGTCGGTCAGTACTCAGGAGACGGGGCTCTGAGCACTGATTTAGCTCTAAGATGATAGACAGATATTAAAGGCCCTCTATAACACCATATGAGGCACTGACTGAGAGAAATGTCTGACCTAGCAGCTTTACAGACAGAGATAACAGTCAGATCAATGGCTCTTTGCATTCCAGACCTCTGGTTGGACGTTTAAGTGTTTTTAGGGTGCATGGACCCTGCTGACAAACATCAGCCAGCAGCAGATAAAGTTGCAAGACCAGATATCAGATGGTCTTTTATGCCCAATCAACTAAATGTTGGTATCTGGTAAAACTAATGTCCTCAGACATGAGGAGAGTGATGCAAAAACCATCATGATATCGATGTTGGTCCTGTTTCTACACCTACATCTCTAAGTTTCATCAGGTCATCATCCTGGGATGTTTGCACACTTTTAGGACTGAGTGTATGATAACAGTTATTCATCCATTCAACCACTTCCCTCCACTCATCTGGGTGAAACAAGCTGACCCTGATGTCCTTCTCCATGGTGACATTTTCCAACTCCTTCTGGGGGATTCTGAGGCATTTCCCTGGCCAGTGGGGATACATAATCCCTTCAGCAAGTCCTGGGACTACCCCAGGGTGCCAGGAAGACCTCCAACACCTTGAGGCAGCGTTACTCAACCCTGCTCAACCAAAGAGCCCGATTGTTGAAAAATACCTTTGCAAGTGCCACAATCTAAGGTGTGAAAAGGGGCAAAAACGGCGTGAAGTAGCAATTAAAAAAATGTTAAGGATGGCTAGAATGGTCAAAAAGCAGCAAAAATGGGTGAAAAGGGTGAAAATGAGGAGGAAGAGGGTCAGAAAGTAGCAAAAACAGGATAGAAGTGACAGGAATGAGTTGGTGGCAAAAAAATGGTCCAAAATTGGCAAAAACATGGCAAAAAAAGAGTAAAAAGTGGCTAAAATAGGCAAACGCAGTCAAGAGCGGCGAAAATGGGCAAAAAAAAAAAAAAATAGGAAACAAGTGGTAAACAGTGGAGCTAGCTGGTGGATTAAACTCACGCCAAAGCTGGGCAGATGCATGTTCTCCACCAAGAGAACAACAAGCTTTTAGTGCAGCTCTGAGCTCTTTTAGTAAAGAAATGTCCAGTTCTGATCAAACTACAGCGAGCTACATCTGAGCTAATTGCTACTGCAGGGTCAGCTATTATTACCAGCTTCCACTTCAACTAAACCCCTCCGCTCAGCCTCATTCTCCTCAAACTATACTATTTGTCCAGTTCCATTTCAGACATGGCACAATTCTCCAGATTGGAGGTTTGCAAGAAGGATCTGTGTGATGGCAGACATGGAATCTGGACAATCCATCTGTTTTGCATGGCTATTGTTTCCTGCAGTGCTTAATAATTAAGGCGGCTGCCTTAACAACATGCACTCTCAACCTCATCTACGGTTGTAGCTGAAAATTGTGCAGTATGTGGGTTACCTGCAGCTCACTTTGCAAAAAAAAAAAGAAGATTTCACAGGCATACCATCAAAGTTTTCTCTACATTTTCAGAGGAAAACAGCCTCATAGATCCCTCTTTGGTGGCTCAACCCAGCTTTGAAAGCTCCCACACCACCACGACTTGTCTCTAAAAGGCCAAACACAAGGCCACCGGCACAGCCACGCCCCTGAGAGCTCAGCGTTTTCACAAAGCTTTTAGCGGTGCTCTAACACCAGGCTCCTCCGTGCGTTTCCGTATGCAGACTTCTCCCTCTGCTTCACATTACATCACGGGTCCGTCCGGCCGCCTGTAAATCCTTCCAGTGAAACACGACTCCAGTCAACATTTCAGACACCTTTGGGATAAAGTTTGCACAGTCAGCTTAAACTCAAATGTGCCGACTGCTGCAGTTCCACCGTCTTGGTTGAACCATATTACTTCTTTCTCTGAGCCTTAACTGTGAAAAAAATCCCCACTAATCCCAGGGGTGAGAGGACAGTAAATGTGAGAGGATATTAGCATACTGAACGAGGAGCCCACGTCCTTTGGCTAATCAGAAATGCTAATGTATCCTGCTCTGTCCTTTCTTCTGATGAGCCGAGACACTGAATGACATTCTAAGAAGAATTATGGTACATTTTTCTACCAAGTTTCACGGCTTCAGCGGTGGGAAAGAGGTGCAAAATCTTTATGATAATGCACACAGTAACTTCATCTCGTCTTCTAAGCCAGAGCTATTCAGTCCGTTCAGAATGGGGGCCAATTCCTGAAAAAGCATTCATATGAAGGGCCTGAACAATATTACATGACGCTAGGATTAGCCCACTTCCTAATGTTTATTATTTAATATTTAATTATTTTTAATTTATTTTTTTCTAATTTTTATTCAATTATTAATCTTCTTATTTTTATTTAATTTTCTAATTTTTATTCAATTATTAATTTTCTAATTCTTATTCAATTATTAATTTTCTAACTTCTATTCAATTATTAATTTTCTAATTTTCATCTAATTATTAATTTTTTATTTTTATTTAATTATAAATTTTCTAATTTTTATTTAATTATTAATTTTCTAGTTTTTATTTTTTTATTTTTAATTTTTAGTTTTTCAGTTTTATAATTTTTAATTCTTCAATTTTTTCTAAATTGTACATTTTAAATTTTTCAATTTTATATTTCAATTTTTATTTTTAAAATTAAAATTTTTTTTTTTAAATTTAAAATTTTAAGTTATAAATTTCTTAATTTCTCCCACTGAAATGTTTCAGAACTTTAGAACCTACCTAGCCCTTTCTCATACAACTCAACTTCAAAAATACTAAAATATCTGTTTAACAGAAAATGCTGGGTTTAGGAAATCTGAGATACTGCAAGACCTCAGTAAAAAAATATATAATGTAGCAATGATCCCTTTTAAACTATTAAAGATACTTAGGGGAAGAAATTCTACATATTAGATCTTTAAAGGGCCACTAGAAATGACCTTGGGGCCTGATCTGGCCCCAGAGCCTCCAAGTGAATAGCCTGGTTCTAAGCTCTTTGGGGGAGACCCGTTGGAAAATGTGTAGAAATCTCAGCATAAAATCCAAGTTGGAAAGACGCTCGGCTGATGTTTTCATGAGGGACTTATTTGATGTAGCGGGCTCTTTGCACAGTCACAGACTGTAAATGAGGATGGAGAAACAAGGCCAAGCACGGCTCACGTTTGGATTTTGTGATTCGATCTGAATGTTTTCTGGATGGAAACAAAGGGCGGTCTGGTTAGATGTTCAGTAAACAAACCATGGAAACTGAAAAAAGAAAAGCCAGCCTATGCAGGAACACAAGCAGCGGAAACTGGGCATCCGATGCCAGCTTCCAGCCGAGGAACCAGGTGTTTTCATCTCATTCTCAGAGCCACCTGACCTCAAAAACCCCACTGAGAAACTGAGGCCAACAAAGTTGAACAGATGGACTAAGACAAAGTAAGAAAACGGGGATAGGAGGACTTCTACTGCGTGGAGAGCTCTGCAGGAGTGAAGGAGTCTGGGGCCCAATGTCCTCTATTCTTAGTCCGTCTGCCCCCAAAAAAGTCCCTCTGTTTCCTCCACATAAAATCTGGGTTACTGTCCTCTTTAAAAACTGGCTCCCCCTCCTCTACCTGCACCCAGATATTTGGAAAATCAAGAACAGGCCACATCACCACCGCCATATTTCCCCCAAAGGTAAAGAATGTCTAGGAGCTTTTCTTTAACCACTAAAAGTTTCTCCAGTCCTTCACTGGCTTCATTTTCACCAAGGAGAAAGATCGCTGACAGCTGAACATCTATAGCATCAGGGTTTACAGCAGCAGTTCTCAACCTTTTCAGCCCGCAACCCCCAAAATAAAGGTGCCAGAGACCGGGGACCCCCACTGGACCTGAAGGTGGTTGAACACAGCCAGGAACATCCTAGAATAGCCACGTGCAGACAGTGCCGCCCATAAGGGGGGATAAATAGGAGGGAGTTCTGGGACCCAGCAACACTGGGGGGGCCATGGAGGTCAGGAAAATTAGGGTCCATTGTAAAGTTATCTAGATCAGTGGTTCTCAACCTGGGGGTCGGGACCCCATTGGGGTCAACAACATTACCTTTTTAAAGTCATTTGTGACATAGTATACAGCCATCTTAAAAATGTAAATCCTATTTTTAAAAAACAGAATTAAAATAGTAGAAAACGTCCAAAAAAGGTGGTGGGAATGGCGGTTAGATAGGATTTTAGAAGTAGCAGAAATGGGTTAGAAGTGGCAGAAATTTGATAACAGAGGCAAAAAGAGCAACAAAGAGCAAAGATAGGTTGAAGTGGCAAAGACAGGCACAAAAGGTGGCAAAGGGGATTAAAAAGTGGCAGAAATAGGTTTAAAGTGGCAAAAATAGGTGAAATGGGATTTCAAAGTGGGAAAACGTGCTTTAAACTGGCAAAAATGGGTTAACTGGGACAGATAAATAGGCAGAAATAGGTTGAACTGGTCAAAATGGGCATATCAAACATTGAAATGTGGTTAAAATGGGAATAAAATGGGCATAAAATGTGATTAAAAAAGGGGGTTGATAGTGGCAATAATAGGTCGACAGAGGCAACAATATATGGAAAATGGCCAGAATTGATTTAGAAGTGGCAAAACAGGCAGTACAAAGTGGTGTAAAGGGTTTAAAATGGATCAAAAATGTTAAGAGTGGTAAAAGTGTTGGTAAATTTGGCAAAAATGGAGAAAAGTGGCAAAAATGGGTCCAAATTGTGCAAAACTGATGAAAAGTGGTGAAAAATGGTAATGAAACTGGGTGAGAAAAAATCATTGCAAAAGTATTCTCCATTTTTTTAAGGCATCTGGTGACCCCCTCGCAGTGTTTTGCTACCCCCAATGGGGTCCCAACCCCAGGCTGAAAACCACTGGTTTACAGGGTACGCTTTAACATCAGCGGAGGATACAATAGAAGATTTTAATTAGTAAAACTTGATTCTAGTTTTAGCAGCTGAAACTGTGTAATGTACCTTTAAGACAAACTGTGCTGCTACCTTAGCCACATCCTAGAGGAGCTTTGTGGATCGGCCTCTACAGAGGATCTTGAGACGTATGCTACATAGGACTATCAGGCTGAATCCTGAACCAAGACCTGCTCATCCTCCCAAACTGTCTCTGAAGGTCTGCCTCTGCCCTCGAACACGTTCGACCAGCTATGGTGCACACTTTTATTCTAGAAAGTGCTTTGCTTCCTGCAGTGAGATCAGATTAGGGTTGGCATGGTCTACTAACAAACCACACCAGTCTGAACAAAGGGGGACCAGGACCACCTTTTCTATTCTGCAGGTCCTCCAAACGCTGCACATGCATGAACCAATCAGAAATGTTTATTGTACAAGGCTGCCCATTAATGTGCCTGCACATTAACACACCAACCCCCCTTTGCTGAGGTCTCCTGGGAGTTAAATAAAATAAACTAAGCTTAATTTTGACGCGAGTCCTGAATGCATTTGAGTCCCCCAAAAGTCCCCAGTCTCAGGGGAAAGTTCCTGCAGGGAAACACGGTTTTCCCTCCGATAAATAGAGTGTCAGCTCCTGTCTCAGTGCCTTAAATAAAAATACCTCAGTGTTTGATAATGGCTTATCCCGGTGTAGAGCTGAACAGCATCTGCACTCGTGTGACCTAAGCGCTTGGCTGTAAAGCTCGCCTGATTCCGTGTGATGAGCCAAAGAAAGCTATCAACAGGAGGCCTGTAATCCTCTCTGGACTCTATGGACCTCACTTCACAGTTTCACATTTAAGTGACACTCCTGTCCCCGAACAACCCAGACTGGACGGGCTCCACAGAGGAGGGGAGAATATTTTTGGGGGTTTATTCTGTCAGCCGAAGATTTTCAGACTTAAAGGTAGCAGAGGAAACAAAAGTCCGGAGGCTCGGAGTCGAGTAGCAACACGTTTGAAATGACAGGATGGATGTAGGTTAAGAAAGCATCGGATCTGCTGACGTATCGGCGAAATAAAATAACACGCTCTGTGGTGAGAAGTAAAGCTGCTATGGTAAGAGCAATATTTCCAGAATGCATTGTTCCACCACAGAGAGACCACAAATATCCCAGAGTCAAATACCTCACTGCTCCATTTAGAGTACAGGCCCACTTTTCTTCACATGCCACGCCGCTCCGTGTGAAAACCGTCAGAACTGATTTAGAGGGCCGTTCTGATGATAGATTACTGCAGCTTTTATGGGGTTAGTTATAGCATGCTTTTACAGCAGGGTTTTACAACAGACTCAGGAAAACAACGGGACTAAAAGAACAACGAGAAGATTTCAAACACTCAGGAAAAGACATGTGGTCAGCAACTCAAAATCTCTGTCTAAATGAAAGAATCCTGAATTACACTGTGCTATGGTTCGTTATTCTAATTTTATTCTTCTAAATCCTCTGACATGTTTAGTTTTATTTATTGTTGGCCTGATGGATGAAAACACTGTTGAACCTCAATGAGGCTCTGACGGACCGATAAAACTCCTCAAAGCAAGTGGAATAAAAATCTACTCAATGACATTTCTGTCAACAACAGTGCAAATCTGTTGGACAATTTAGAGCAGGGGTGTCAAACTGAGTCACAGCAGGGGGCGGACTCTGGATTCAGGTCGAACCTGCGGGTCTAACAGGGTCACCGGTAATAAAATATGAAAAAAAAAATGTTGAAACTAGAAAAGCACTTGGAGAGCGCAGACCTCCACCATCAGCCCTAACTCCTAATAGTGAAGAATCCATTGAAAAATTCCTGGATCTGTCTCCATGTGCCCCCCACCACAGCATTCGTCGATTACCCCTTCCCCAGTGGGGTGGAAACACGGTGAGGCAAAGCATCGGCTTCACTACAGGTGGACTGTCATGGTAGAAGCATTGCCTGCCGGTGCCAACAGATGCACTGACAGTCTCACCCATGGTCTCACCGGACGACTGGAAGTCATGTCAGAGGGTGAATATTCCTCTATTCCTCCCAGCATTGTGAGTTTTCTCGCTACGATTTGCTGTCTTTCTCTCTGTTACGCTCCGACTCATCTCCTCGACAGGGCGTGCATCTTTCAAACTCTATAAACTCCAAAACTTTGAATGGAAACACCCAAAAAGTTACTCATGTCCGCCATCTACTGGTGTAAAGTGGTAACAGCGCAGACCTCCACCATTAGCCCTATCTCCCAATAGAAAAGAATCCTATAAAAAAATTCCTGGATCCAGACGGTGATCCAGATCAGTCCCAAAATCTAATCAGTTCTTCCTTATGCCATTTTCTGAAAAAAGTAATCAAAATCCATTCTCAACTTTTTGAGTTATGTTGCTAACAAACAAACAAACAAACAAACAAACAAACAAACAAACAAACAAACCCGCCCGATCACATAACCTCCTTGGTGGAGGTAAATATGAGGTAAAATACAAAATAATTGTTTAAAAAGGTCAAAATAGGACCAGTGACACAGAGGTAGACAGTTTATGGTTAAAAAGGTGACCCTGTTAGACCCTCAGGTTAGTCCTTAATCCAGAATCCGGCCCCCTGCTATGATTGAGTTTGACACCCTGCTCTTAAATGTCAAACTAAGTTGAGGAGGAAGAAGAAGCTGGTCGCTCCACCCTGTCTTCTTGCTACTGCATGTTTCTTTCTGGGTTGCTGTGCATGCTTTATCGTCATTTTTTGCTTCCTAACTGTTTTCTAACAGCTATGAGCATCACTGCTGTCTGGATTGGGGTGTGGAGTTCATGTGTGGTTGCCATTTTCTCCATCTAGGTCAGGGGTCATCAAGTACATCTGCACAAGGGCCAGATTTCATCTTCTGGGGGCCGGACTTCAAAATAAAAAAAATGAAATCAATATTTTGTTCTGATTAACATATTACTTTATTAGTATTTGTATTTTCTTTCAAAACGCAGGACATTTTAGTCAGTCAGTGAGATCTCCATTTTTGACACTTTTAACCCTTTTTTCCTCTTTTACCAATTTTTGCAAGATTTTAACCCCTTTTCCTGCATGTTTTACCCCCTTTTATATATTTTTGCCACTTTTTAGCCCCTTTTAATTACATTTTTTTCAAAATTTAAATCAATGTTTGCCACTTTTCACCCATTTTGCCACTCTTTAATCCCTTTTTCTAACGTTGCCAGGCTATTTGTGCTGTTTTTACCACTTTTAACCCATCTTTGATACTTTTTGCCTCTTTAACCCATTTTTTCCATTCTTTTAAACCACTTTTCCAGCAGGTTTTATCCTCTTGGTTCCACTTTTCTTCATATTTTGTCACTTTTTAACCCCTTTTCATTACTTTTTTGCACCATTTTGACACCTTTAACCCATTTTTTGGAAGTTTGAACCATTTTTTCCTGTTTTCTCCACTCTTTTACCAGTTTTAGTCCCTTTGTGCCACTCCACAACCCATTTTACCATTTATCACCCATTATTTTTCTAACACTTGCCAACCTTACCCCTTTAAGTTTGACTGAAAGTAAATTTCTATAGAGACAGATGAATGTTGAGTCATTCTAAAACTATTTCATATTAGTTGTTTGTGGGATGGATTTAACAGCTGCAGACATTTAAAGCCAGAGGATACTCTTTAAACCACAACATCTTCTTTTCCTCCTTTTGTGAATTTAATGATCTTTCGGGGGCTGGACAGGAAGCTTTGGGGGGCCTGATATGGGCCGCCAGTTGATGATCAGTGATCTAGATGCAATTATTGTGGCTGCATGCAGTGAACCAGGATGGTTCAGGATGAATGAAAACATTGTTACAGCCATACCAGGGACTAGCTTTGGTATGGAGCTGTGAGACGCCATCATAGACTAGATTATTAGCAGCTTTTGAGTGTGCATGTTTGTTTAAAGAGACAAAAAAAAAGCATTAAAGTCTATAGCTGGCATGACAACGGATAAAGTTCTGCAGACGGTGTTCCAGCGTACAGCCAAAGCCCGCAGAAAAGCTTGTGAACAATACTGCTTTTCCTACAAACCAGAGCCCTGCCTATAGCAAACATCTAGTCACTTGGAGACATTTGTCATATTTAAATGCACAAAGATTAGCCTGCAGCTGACAGCTATGCCAGGTTGACAGCAGAGAAGCTTTTAGGTCATTTTGGGAAGAAGACTGCTGATGGCCACTCTCATCCCTGTGGAAATCTTCCTCTCTAAACTCACAGTTAAAGCTGGTTTCCTCCTCTGGTGCTCATAGCTGCACAGAAGAAGCTGTCAGTATGAAACCTGGTGGTGTTCTGTGATGTAGACGCTGCTGATGTTTTAACAGCAGCCATCTGTCTCTGTTCTCTGAAATCTTCTTGCAGAGTGATTTAGGTCTCATACAGACCACATGAGCTAGAAGGGATGATCTGGACTTCCCTGCGGTCTCATCCAGCTCACATTAAGACGTGAGATGACAGAGATTATTACAGCCGAGACTTTAATGATCTTACCTCCAGTCTCTGCACCATCTCCCTGATGTCCTCTCCACAGTTGTCGTGCGCTGACAGCATGATACACTCCCCGCGCTCGTAGAAGATCTTAATGCTCATAATCCCAGAGGTCCACCCGATGACGTCCCGGCAGGAGCAGTTAAACACCACGTTTTTAGATTCCTCCTCAATCAGCACAATAAACTCATTAGAAATGCCCAGCAAGCAGTCCACGTCCGCCGACTGGCCGAAGTCCCGAGCCTGAACGCTCCAGGTGATGGCTCCCACGCTGAACAGATGTGCATCCTTCCTCGGCTTCACCTTCTCCTTCTTCTTGGCTCCCAGCGTGATGAAGGAGAACTTGACGGCATTGTCTATCGTGGTTGTGCTCACAAAGTTCTCCGCCAGGTCCTTCAGGTATTCCTGCCGCGTTCGGGTCGCCATCGCCCGGAACTTCTCGGACTTGTGTGCCGCGTTCTCTCCGTTGATGACTTTGGCGAGGAGGAAGTCCCTGAATACGGCCGACTTGGGGAAAGTTACCGATTTGGGAATGGGAGGGCCAAACGGAGGCACGTCTTTAGATCTGGACACGGCAACACTGGAAGACAAGAAAAAGACAATCACATGGAGCTTCGACAACTTATGAGTGCAGTAAAATAATCCTGCTGACACCATGTATCTGAGGGTAGGAGCGAGTATTCCCATCATCTAGTGCAGTGGTTCCAAAAGCAGGAGCCAGGACCCACAGATGATAAATTAAAGGATAGCTATGAAGTGAGATTTGTACTAAAGTTAAAGTAATGTGCACAGAACTCCTAAAAATGTTAATTTGTGAGGCGCAGATGGGTTTGGGGTAAAGGCAAGCCTCATGTACGTACGTTCTACTCTGGCCTGTGGCTCCTTTCCTGACTTTCCCCCTCTCTCTCACATCCCCGTTCCCAACTCTATCCACTGTCCTCCTCTATTCACCTGACACGCCAGATGGATGTGTTTCACACATCCATCTGGTAAACCTCTCATAGACAGCATTTGGGAAAGGGCAGAGCCTTTGAAAAAAAACTTGGAGGATGATTGGATGAACGTTCTGTCTGTCACATCTTTACGGGCCAATCAGAGCAACAAAACATGTGATGTAGCCGCTACCGAGGAGTAAACTCCAAAGAGAACTGCATAACGGTAACCATGGCGACTGTAAACATGTCAGTACATGACTTTTGTGGTTTTTGAAAAGAAAACAACTCACTGCTGTTCTTTGTTCTTCTTTTAACGCAGAAATGTTGTCAAGCTCTGATAAAACTGGCGCTTTAGCAGCATCCATGCTAATCTATTCTGCTGTAACTGCCCCGGCCTCTTGTTGCTGCTTACGTAATGACTGTGCCTGAAAGTACTGCCCCTCATCGCTGATTGGTCCTGTCACTTTCCGACCCGGCCCAAACGGTTCAGACGGGAGCTTTGCAAGATGGATTCACCAGTGAGAAACAAGGAAACGGGCGAATCCATCTGCCTAGCAAGGTTACTCCTCTATGACTAAAGTCATACAAAATGCCCAAAAATATATTTTTTAAAAAGCTCTTTTATACATGACGCCTTGTGCAACATCCCATGTTTTCACTTCCTTGAAGGTCGCTGGGGGTCACCGGTCTTTGGTGGTGGTTTAAGGGGGCAGAAGTTTGCTAACCCCTGGTCTAGAGTGTGACAAGTCTGAAAGCACCAAAGCCTGCAGTGCAGTCAGAGAGAGTCCTGACAGCCTAAGTCAGGAATAAACAAAAATCATTTTGTGCAAAATATTCACATGAAAAAAACACCTCTGGTGTGCAAGGCCTGTAAAAATGACTAAAATTTGACTTAAAATAAAAATGCATTTAATGCAAATACAAAAAGTAAATTTAAAATAGCTGCTAAAGTTGACTCAATTTAAAGCTCATCTCTTCACTTCTGTCTTTCCAGCTCTGCAGGATTGATCTGCCTGATCACAAATTTAATCCGGACAGTCTGGCAGTGTTGTAAGATTTTCTACTTTCTAGGTTTTTGCTTCATGGGCATGGGGCTGATCGATTATGGCATCCAAACTCTGACTACTTCAGTGGAGTCTGAGATCATGATTATCAACCTTTTAAAACCTACCATTGTGCAAGTCTGCCAGGACATATCTTACATTTTTACATACTGTAGTGCAATTTTTGGGAGTACTTTTATTTGCTTTACATCAATATAACCCTTATATCCCAAGTTTTAATAATATGTATTAATTTTTGTCTTAACTACTTCAATAGATTGCTTAAAAGTGCAATAAACCTAAAAAAAAAAATCGTTTTTGGTTTTTCACATATATTTCAAAATACAGAAATTGCACAGCTGTATCCCTCAGATTTGTAAATGTAAAAAAGTTGCACAATATCCTTTGGAACCACAGGAAATTTATTTGGAGTCTGTACATAAGTTACTTTTTAAGGTATAGTCAGTTTTGTAACCTCTGAAAAAAACAAGCCAGGTGAGTAGTTGGACTCTTCATCTGACGCTGTAATTAGTTCAAAAGCTTCAGGCCAGCTGTAAAACTGTTTGGCATGACCGGGGTTTTGCAAATCCATAACTAAATATGTGTGTCAAAGGTGTGTGTGATGGATGTCTGGTGTGTATGGGTTGTGTGTCTGAGTGTTTTTGTAAAAAAGTAGGAGTTAAATAAGGGCGAGGGCGAGTATGTGTGCAGGCTAAGTTCTTCAGTGCGTTGCGCGGAAAAAAACTACAACTCCTGGGAAAATACGCCACTTCCCGTTGTTTGGGGGGGGGGGGCTATCAGGTAGGGAGACGTAGGAATCATGTGACAGGTCATGCCCACCAAGTGATGACGTTTATTTCAACGCAGGAAGTGCTGCAAACCCCCGTGGTCTCATTTATAAAGATTTTTGTTATGTGTGCTTTATTGTGTATTTTTTACAAACCCATCACTGCAATGAAAAGCGCTCTGAAACATGGTGAATGTGTGAAATGTTAGTGGAACTCCCCAGATTTTACATGCAAAAAGAATGATCGATCTATGTTATCCGGTTTCAAATCTACCGCCAATCAAAAAAGAATAAGCTAATCATAGCGCCGCTGCTACGCCAGGTTCTAGAGGGTTAAACGGGATTATTCACTGATTTTGCTTCATCTGCATCAGATGCAATTACTGAACACTCCTAACAATTTCAAAACAATCAAAAGTGAAAACAGCTCAGTGAAAAAAATGTCATTACATTAAAGTAATGATATTTATGAACAATAAATAAATGAAAAAAAAAAAAAACTCTTAATGCCACCAACAGAGACTGAAACTTTTGCCCCTGAGTTAACCTAGGGACCAGATGCTGTCAGACTAATATTGTGCTGTCCAACCTCAGTGTTAGAGAAACTAAGAACATTAATCTGTGAATATAATGAGAAACTATGTGAAGGTGAAAGAATTTCCTCATTAAGTGAACTGATTTCTGCTGTGACAGGAGCTCCACTAATCTCTGCTTCTGTTGAACACATGCTCTGTTATTAAAGCAGCCATCTTGACTTCAGAACCCTGGCAGAGAAAGTCCTAAGTCATAATTTCAAGGTGTCTGTGAAGATAATAACTGTATCATCACTGAGCACATCAGAAGAGCCTCCTGATTCCCCACATTAACCACAGACAGCACTCTGCAGCCTATTATTATTATTCTCTTAAATGAAGTGCTCTTAAAAGTTCATGTAGAGCCATTTGGCATGAAACGATTTATGCAGAGCACATCCATAGATAAGCAGGTTCCTATAACTCATCTGGAGGACATTACTCTGAGGTAGGCAGTGAAATATCTCAGGGCCGGTTGAGTAATCTCCTTACCTGTAGCAGACGTTATCAGTGCACGGGTTGTGGACTTTGACGATGACAAACACATGTTGGAAATGAGAGCGGATGTGTTTGGGAGTGAAAGGAAGGGCCCCGGGCTCCTGGAACACGATGGTGACGATGTCGTTCCCAATGTGCCTCTTCCTTAGTAACTGAAAAAGAAGGAGTGAAAAAGAGTCAGAGAAAAGGATCGTGTAGAAATATATCACAGAAGTATTGTAGTTTAAGACAGAGAGATTTAAAACCATACACTCCTTCTAGCTCATCTTAAAATAGTTTCTAACGGGTTTGAATGTTGGACCACGCAAGGTTTGTGGTATTTGGTCCTGGGTTATATTACAGTCTACATAATGAACATGAAAGACTTCTATTCAAGAAAGAGATGGTCTACAGCAAAGATGAACTCAGACTCTAGTGCAGAGGTTCTCAGCCTTTTCAACCCGGGACCCCCAAAATAAAGGTGCCAGAGACCGGGGACCCCCAAAATAAAGGTGTAAAAGACCGGGGACCCCAAAAATAAAGGTGCCAGAGACCGGGGACCCCCAAAAAAAGGTGCCAGAGACCGGGGACCCCCAAAATAAAGGTGCCAGAGACCGGAGACCCCCAAAATAAAGGTGCCAGAGACCGGGGACCCCCAAAATAAAGGTGTAAAAGACTGGGGACCCCAAAAATAAAGGTGCCAGAGACTGGGGACCCCCAAAATAAAGGTGCCAGAGACCGGGGACCCCCAAAATAAAGGTGCCAGAGACCGGGGACCCCCAAAATAAAGGTGTAAAAGACAGGGGACTCCAAAAATAAAGGTGCCAGAGACCGGGAACCCCCAAAAAAAGGTGCCAGAGACCGGGGACCCCCAAAATAAAGGTGCCAGAGACCGGGGACCCCCAAAATAAAGGTGTAAAAGACCGGGGACCCCAAAAATAAAGGTGCCAGAGACCGGGGACCCCCAAAATAAAGGTGCCAGAGACCGGGGACCCCCAAAATAAAGGTGCCAGAGACCGGAGACCCCCAAAATAAAGGTGCCAGAGACCGGGGACCCCCAAAATAAAGGTGTAAAAGACTGGGGACCCCAAAAATAAAGGTGCCAGAGACTGGGGACCCCCAAAATAAAGGTGTTAAAGACCGGGGACCCCCAAAATAAAGGTGCCAGAGACTGGGGACCCCCAAAATAAGGGTGCCAGAGACCGAGGACCCCCAAAATAAAGGTGCCAGAGACTGGGGACCCCCAAAATAAGGGTGCCAGAGACCGGGGACCCCAAAAATAAGGGTGCCAGAGACCGAGGACCCCCAAAATAAAGGTGCCAGAGACTGGGGACCCCCAAAATAAAGGTGCCAGAGACCGGGGACCCCCAAAATAAAGATGTTAAAGACCGGGGACCCCAAAAATAAAGGTGCCAGAGATCTGGGACCCCCAAAATAAAGGTGCCAGAGATCGGGGACCCCCAAAATAAAGGTGCCAGAGACCGGGGACACCCAAAATAAGGGTGCCAGAGACCGGGGACTCCAAAAATAAAGGTGTTAAAGACCAGGGCCCCCTAAAATAAAGGTGCCAGAGACCGGGGACCTCCAAAATAAAGGTGCCAGAGACCAGGGACCTCCAAAACAAAGGTGCCAGAGACTGGGGACTCCAAAACTAAAGGTGTTAAAGACCAGGGCCCCCTAAAATAAAGGTGCCAGAGACCGGGGACCTCCAAAATAAAGGTGCCAGAGACTGGGGACACCCAAAATAAGGGTGCCAGAGACCGGGGACTCCAAAAATAAAGGTGTTAAAGACCAGGGCTCCCTAAAATAAAGGTGCCAGAGACTGGGGACCTCCAAAATAAAGGTGCCAGAGACCAGGGACCTCCAAAACAAAGGGGCCAGAGACCGGGGACCTCCAAATCAAAGGTGCCAGAGACCAGGGACCCCCAAAATAAAGGTGCCAGAGACCAGGGACCCCCAAAATAAAGGTGCCAGAGAGCAGGGACACCTCCTCCATCCCAGCCTCCTCCTTTATAGACCAAAGCTCCACCTCCTCCACCCCAGCCTCCTCCTTTATAGATTAAAGCTCCACCTCCTCCACCCCAGCCTCCTCCTTTATAGATTAAAGCTCCACCTCCTCCATCCCACCCTCCTCCTTTATAGACCAAAGCTCCACCTCCTCCACCCCAGCCTCCTCCTTTATAGATTAAAGCTCCACCTCCTCCATCCCACCCTCCTCCTTTATAGACCAAAGCTCCACCTCCTCCACCCCAGCCTCCTCCTTTATAGATTTAAGCTCCACCTCCTCCACCCCAGCCTCCTCCTTTATAGACCAAAGCTCCACCTCCTCCACCCCAGCCTCCTCCTTTATAGATTAAAGCTCCACCTCCTCCATCCCACCCTCCTCCTTTATAGACCAAAGCTCCACCTCCTCCACCTCAGCCTCCTCCTTTATAGATTAAAGCTCCACCTCCTCCACCCTAGCCTCCTCCTTTATAGACCAAAGCTCCGCCTCCTCCACCCCAGCCTCCTCCTTTATAAACCAAAGCTTCACGTCCTCCACCCCAGCCTCCTCCTTTATAGACCAAAGCTCCACCTCCTCCACCCCAGCCTTCTCCTTTACAGATTTAAGCTCCACCTCCTCCACCCAAGCCTCCTCCTTTATAGATTTAAGCTCCACCTCCTCTACCCCAGCCTCCTCCTTTATAGATTAAAGCTCCACCTCCTCCACCCCAGCCTCCTCCTTTATAGACCAAAGCTTCACCTCCTCCACCCCAGCCTCCTCCTTCATAACCTGAGGGTTTTGTTGTGTGCACATATCCAGGTTTCTGCTGCAAAAAGGAGTGATCTTCAGCTGAACTAAGCTGAATTGTGTGTGACATGGATCCTCCGTCATGTATCTCTCTTAAAGGGGTGTGTTATCACTATGCTTACTGGAAAGTTGGAGCGTGCTGCTTGGCTGGACCTAAGGAGCTTCTTTTGATCAGAGTCCTCATTGCCAAGTAAAACAACATATTTATTTGGGAGGGAAGGGGGCATTTGACTCAAATCAACAAAATCCACATGCGAGTGAACTGATAAACTGCCTTTGTATCTGAAGCGTCAGAGCAGCAGACTATTCCCAAAGCTCATGGTTTTCAGATCCACTTACTGATACGCCTTTATTCCAAAAGAGGATGTTTCACTCATGATAACAGGCTTCTGAATGAAAAGGCGTTTTCTGCTGACACTTTTGTGTCTCTTTTTGGGTAAAAAGGGAAATTTGGTCCAAATTTCATTTATCCAGCTTGCATTGTTGCTCTGTGCAGACGGTTAACCTCCATCTCTGGTTTGTATGGAGTTGTCAACGAGGGTCAGACGGAGCCAGAAACAGCCAGGATTAGCAGGGACAGAGGTGAATTGAAAGGATGAAGGGATGAATGTGGAAGATTACCAGCAGGGATTAAATTAAACTATTGGTCTCCATGAAATACAAGTGGAGGAGGAGGAAGGAAGGAGGTGGGATCCACGGGGTAAATCCTACCAATCAGGCGCCAGGGATGCATGCTGATGCATCAGGTCTTAGTGGTTTTTCACTGTGGGATGAATTGGTGTTGAAACCTCTGCAGGTTTTTACTCACAGGTTTTATTAGGAGCTCAGAATATACACCCAAACATTCAGCAGAGAGAATCTCAGTAATCGCAGCTTTACGGGGCCAACGCTTGCCGCTCCTCCGCTACATCCACTTAATCCCACTTGTTAGCGCAGACAGACACAGAGGCCCGTCTAAAATCACGTCAGGTTCCAGCCCCTGGGGATGCATTGATTAAAAAACCCTACTATGGGGTACAGTTACCATGGCAACACTCATGCTTTCAACTGATAGGTCATTACCGTGGCAAAATGAGCCTCAGAGGGAGACTGGGAAGAGCTGAGATTGAGGGATTGAAGATATCCTTTAAAAAGGGAAGCGGCTCGGGGAGCGCCATCACCGCACAGAGAAAAAACAAACATGGAGGAGGAGAACGGAGACAAGGCGGCGTTTGCTGACCTGCTGTCTGTTGTTGGGCGTGTAGGGGAGCATGGTGGACACGTGAAACATCAGCTCGTAGTCCTTATAGGTGGTGTAGAGCGAGTGAGTGCCCGTCGAGTCCGCTAGAACAAAGAGCAGAAAGGTTACCACCTCAGGAAGCAGGATTTATTTAGAGAATGGAGCAAAGAATCATGGGACACTACAGAGCTATTCTTGGTAAAATACCAACATGTTAGAAGGTAAAAACACCTCATTTTTGATTACTACATAAACACCACTCATTACTATTAAATCACTCGGTAATTAGGTCCCACTAATTACAAATCATTCTTTAACTTTGCAATTTTAAGAGACATCTAAGAAATGGTAAGACCTCCATTGAAAACATATATAACATAAGAATGGTCCCTTTTTAAGTTATTTTTGATATTTCAGTGAAAAAATTCTACTGTTCCATCTTTAATGATCATGTGACCATGATCCATGATTCAGACCAGAGCAAACGAACTCTACTGCAGGGCTAAAACACCCTGAGATGCTAAAAATGAAAGAAACTGTGCTGAGTGTGATCAGTAAAAATGGAGTAAAATGTTTTTATGACAGACAGTAAACCGCCGTGGTGCAGGAGTACGCCGTAAGTCGGTGATGTAACTGAATAAACAGAACATGGACTGAAAAAGACTCCTGCAAAAGAGCACGGAGCAGATCCAAACACCTGCACTCAGCAGCTCTGGGACTGCGTGGGCAGCTCTTTCAGAGTGTTCAGCGGGATGAAGATGATGATGATGATGATGATGATGATGATGATGAGTGTTTTATCTTACTCTTGTTATCCAGCTGAGCTCTGTACTTGGTGAAGCCTTTGAGCCGCACCCTCTGGCCGAGCAGATCCAGGAACTCCTCAAGAGCTGGCCCGGCGCTCTCGTTGTTGTACATCTCCTCCTCGGTGCTCTGCCCCGCCTTGCAGTAAAGCACTCCCACCTTGTGCTGGAAGCTCAGCTGGACAGGAAACACACAGACAGACTGGGTAAGTATCATGTCACGTCACACTACCCTTACATACTGAACATTGTGCACTCAGAGCTGGAGAGAGGCCGCTTTCCATCATGTCACGGCTAATGTAAAGACCTTCAGAAGCCTTGGAGTGAAGAGCTGAAATCCCCGGCACTGCAGCCGGGCTGTGAACTCAGAGAGGAGCATAAATCACAGCCAGCTAATAGCTGCTACTTAAGAGCAGCTGTGGAGCGACCAGGGAGTGAATTACAAACTTAGAGAGAGATAGTTCAGTCTGAGGATGAAAACTTTAAGCTGCCAGTAAAAGCATTTTTAATCCTGTTTGAAGAAAAACACCCATAAGCAATATTTTGTTTGGATAAGTCCTCCCTCAGGCAGAGAAGTTTTAGTAAAAGGCTGTGAAAAGAAACAACACTGATCCCCTGAATAACTCCCCTGATGCAAACATTATCCAACAAAGGGCATCTTAAACGGCTCTTATTTATACGCCTAAAACTGTGCAAGAACACGACTTCTTCACAGTGGAATAACGGCATGTGCAAAATGCTCCATGTGCAAAGTCTCTGCACAAGAAGCCACATATTTCAGTTAATATCATGCTTGAGCTGGGGTAAAGGGTTTAACATTTGCTGCTCACTTCTCCTGGAACAAACCACAAAACCTGAATCTAACAAGACCTGAAACCTGAAAATCTAAGACCTGAATCTAAAGTAGGGATGTGCGATAAACTGGCTAGGAGACTTGACCTGGCAACCTCGCTAATCGGCATCAAATTTTCCTGTTAAACTCATGATCAATATATCTGTGTATCAGTTTAGAAGCGTAATCCCTGTCATATGATTTGTCTGAATTCTGACACCCCCACCTGCCCTGAGCTGCCAAACCTCACAGGTTTTATCTGAATGCAGAACGGACAGCTCTGGATTTAAAACCTTCAAACGGAGAGACAGGAAGGAATAAAACAGCCAGAGTGATTCCTCTTTCACGCTGACAGTGAGACGCCTCTCCACCAACATGAATCTGTGATGGCTCTCAGCTCACAGAAACAGGAAGAAAGGGAAAGAGAGAAAAAGACAGCCTCCTGAGTTTGGCACTTGTTGCACGGGATTCACGTCTGAGAGCAAAACAGCCAGACAAAGATCCTGTGTAGACCTTTATTTGTATCTGGACTGGTTTGGTACACACTCAGGCTTGTTGGCACTCGTTAAAGACCACCCAATCAAGTGCTATAATCCGTGGTCGTCTGCCAGTCCTGAATTAAGGAGTCATTTCCATCTCACCAGACGCCAGCATAATATATTAACCCAATCTTTGTTTTTTTAGGACAAAATTGCTCGTCATCCATGAAACCTACATTTTTTAGTGTTATTATGGTAACCCACCAAGAATACCATCAGGGTAAAGTCAGGATGAAAAGTTCTGCCGTTTGCACCGATACCTGAGGCTCACCCAGGTAAATTCAGGAATCGTTCAGTTTTATTAAAGTGTGAATGAGACTCATGAGGGAGAAAAGCAGTTAAAGAGGCACTAAGCTAGGCTAATTCACTCCAAAATATTAAGGACCAAGCAGTTTCACTACACACAAATCCAAAACACAGAAACACAGTTAAAACGATCACTCCAGTGATTTTCTATGAACCTACACTAGCAGGCGTGGACGTGCTGCTCTATTCCCAGGCATGGCTGATGTCTGATTCACGTCGAAGATGAGCCTCCATCAGTCACAGCCTCCGTCCACAATAACTGTTCAACTCACCAGTCAGCAGATACGCTTCATTAAGCCTGTTTAGCATCTCATAAAGATGTTAATGCCTTTTACAGACCGACAGAGAGCAGAGGAGAGAGACAAGCATGTCTCCTGGTCCTTTAAAGTTTTCCTTTGTGCAGATTAACCCTTAGAGCTCCAGTGGCATGGATCCGTGCCAGAGGCACACCCCTTTGTAAATTGCTTGGTACTATTGAAGTGTAAGCCATAGGCACTAGCTGTTTTTTCCTGTGAAAGCTCTGTGTTGTGCCTTTCTATATATGTTCTTCATGCATTCGTAGCTCTTACAGAACATTTTCTAGTGAGCCCAGAACTTGGCTGACTTCCTGGGACTCTGAGGAAAACAAGAAGTGACACAGTTTAGAAAAACGTTATTAACTTTTGGATGTCGTAGAAACGTACTCTTTCTTTTCCTCTGAAAGCTGACAACTTTGCCGTACATTTGCTACCCTCGATGTCTCCGTAGCTTTTAAGGACGCCATTATAGCTAGCCTGGGGTCTTTAAATATGAAATCCACAGTGATATTTCTGTTAATAAGCATCTTTTTGTCCATTTTTAATCCATTATCGATCACGTACTTTGGCTTTCTTTGGTGGGCAGAGCCATATTTGTTGAGGGCAATGTTTAGATGCAAAGCATTGTGGGAGTTGTAGTTGACCAGTTGCTTCTCTACTGCTTAAAGGAACAGCACAAATGTCTAATTAAATGTCTAAATTTAACTGCAAAAAAGCACATGAACTTTCTCTTGTATTTATTCAGATATTTTGAAAACCGTTAGTCACAGAATGTTTATTTTTTCACAGTTTTGTCCCCAAGAGATGGAGAACAAGTCTGTGCAAAGAAAATGCTTTGTCACTATTGTTTACTGTGTGTTATCATTGAAAAGCTTTGAGTTTAAAATACCGATTGGTTTTATTATTTTGTCTTTAGACTCTTATAACTTTTTCATAATTCAAGTGACATTACTGTGGTACATATATTCTTAAAGCCCAGGTTGTCCTGGAAAAAAAGATGCATAGAGCTTTTCTGTACACCACAGGGTTGATGTTTTACAAGCTTTTAAAGAAAAATGTCCAGGCAAGACAAGATGGTGAAAAATATAGCTGTGAGCTCTAAGGCAGCGGCCATCAAGTACATCTGCACAAGTGCCAGATTTATTCTCCGCAGAGTCTCTGGGGGCCAGACTTCCAAATAAAGAAAAATTGAATCAATATTTTGTTCTGATGAACATATTATCTTATTAGTATTACTATTTTCTTTCTAATCCCAGGACATTTTTAGGCATTACCAGTGAAATATATCCCAATATATAGGGCCGTAGACCACAAGGAGACAGGCATGCCCACAGAATTGGCTGGGCTCCTGAAAATCCCAGAGAGTTGGCCCTCAACAATTACGACTTAGCACCAATATGAACTCATGTTTCACATTTTTCACTACTTCACTGCTTCATTCTGCCATTTCTGCAGCATTTTGTGCCATGTTTAACCCATTTTTGTTATTTTATCACTCTTTAACCTACCTTCCTGCAGTTTCACTACTTAACTTGGGTTACTTAGGTTGTCACAGGGAATGTATCGTTAATGCAAAGTGTGCACGCATGTATTAAAGTGCAGTGAACTTGGTATCCAAATATCCTGCAGAGATTTTAGATTCAGAGGTAAGCAGGGTCACAGAAGGATTCCAGGGATGTGAGGCCAACAAATTATCTGTAGATTGGAAAAGGGGACTGTTAGGTTTATCAGCTCCCAGCTGACTTTGTTCTCGTGATGACTTCCTCTGTTCGGCGGTCCGTTCCTCTGTACAGGAAGTGATTATGCATTAAAAGCCCAGTGGAGACGACCTGATGTGCAATGATTCAGTCTCTTCTTTTCATCCTGCATTATGCGGGCTCACTTAACCTCCTGCTCCTCTTAACTGACGAGCCGACGGCAAGGACAATCACGCTGCCCTTTGGTGCAAATTTGGATGTGAGGAGCACACGCGACACACATGTAGAGAGGAGTAATACTCCGGAGGTAAAGCTGCTTGTGTAACTGTCTTTGATGTATTTTTGTGGCATCAGCTTCTGCGAAGGTACAGCAGCCAGAAAAAAAGCGTATCCGATTTTACACGTTATTAGCTGAAATTACTCGCTCGCTCAAAATCTGGGCATGAATTGCTAGAATGCAGCAGATTTTCCTCTCCAAGTCTATTTCTCTCATCCTTTTCTTTCTGCTCAGCTGCAGGGGATCGAAATCTGCTCGTCCTCAACCTCTTTTTAAGAAGAAAATACTCTAAAAAGTGCAAAGATGGAAATATTCTTAATGAGTAGGAAGAGAAATGAGGACAGCGTTCCCCTCGGGGAGCTTAGCCATGCACCTGAGGGATACAGCAATGTCCTTACACAACACAGACACAAAACACGGTGACATCTGTCTGCACTGCAGCAGAAATCTAAAATAAGGCTCCAAAGTCTGACTACAACCACCAGGGACAGTTACACAAACATTTACTGCAGTTTTTGGGGTTCTCTGAGGCCAGGAGTTATGGTGGTAACATGTAACACCTCCCTCACCCCCCACAGCTGTAATAATTCCCCACAAACATGTCAGCATGCATGCGTTTGTGCTCTTGTTTGACAAAGTGCATGCACGTTTTAGACTCTTGCAGGACCGTCTTCATACAAACTAAATGGGCATGCAAATGACTAAATCACACACAAGTTACATCAACAATTACAGCAAAGCCCATCTTTAATTTTCAGATTACATCTGCAGGGAGTCATTACAGATCACAAACAATGCTAGCAGCCACAAATTCTGCACATCTTTGCAATTATGACGTTAGAAGCTGCAGATCTGTACAACATTTGTGGGCCGTTATTACTATAAAAAGGTTTCAAACTTTAATTTGATTCTGTAAAAATAAGGTGACATTCATGGCTGTTCTGGGTCATGCCATAAAAAGTAGAAGTGCCAGGCTCCAGCCCATTACACCTCTTAGCCCTCGCCCTGTGTTTGGCATGATCACATCTAGAGACAGGGTGTCCAGGTTCTTGGTGGAATATTGGGGGGGGGGTTGAAGTTTAAACGAAAGTGAAACGAAGATTTCCTGGGCCACACTCCAAACAGAATGTTGTGGAAAATCCCCCAGAGTGCCTTGCCTGAAAATTACAGCAATGATCTCATATCATAATTGATGTTGGTTCAGTGCACTGAGGTCGTTATTACTTTATTTTATTATTTTATTTATTATCTTATTTATCATTTTGTTATTCTGAAGTAGTATTTGAAAAAAATGTCTTTTTACAAAATACTGTTGATGATATTATTATTATTATTATTATGATAATAATAATTATTATTTTAATTATTATCAATAATAATTATAATTGTAATAACATAACAGTAGTAATATTAATAATAAAATAAAATTAGTAATAATAGTAATAATAATAATAATAATAAATAAAAATAACAATAAAATAATTAAAAATAATAATAACAATAATATTAATAATAATGATAATAATAATAATTATCATAATAATGCAAATTATTTATAGGCTCCTTTCAAAGCACTTAAGGTCACATTACAAGAAAATAAAATGTCAGCAGCTTGAAGTGTGAAACGATTTCATGAATACTCTTTGACTCTCAAAAATGAGCAGCATAAGGTGCAATTAAAAATGGGACTGAGATACTGTAATAACTAAAAACTGCAGCCAAATGCCTGCACAACGTCTAACAAGTATAAAAATATTGAAATCTCTGCTACTGTTTGACAGTTTCATTCACCTCCAAAGCAACCGTCTCTTTAAATCATTGTTGTTTTTTAAAGCTTAGGTTTTTTTCATCACTATCTATCGTTCAAAAAGCAAAGATTACAAAAAACATACAGGTATCAAAACAGTAGAAAATACAAGGATGCACAAATGCAATGGTTAAAATCAGTATAGGCTGATATCAGCCCCTTTTACAGCCAGCTTATGTGGTATTAAATGATATCGGTCATCTGTTGTGTCTCATCAATCTTATGCTGACTTCTGGCGTTTCTGGCTCCTGAATCAAATGAGAATATTGTTACAGGAAGGAAAAAGTGACCTGCTGTTCAAAATGTTGGCCTTCTCGGACCGTTACAACATCAGCACTGGCTACACTCTTGTATTGAACGTTGGTATAACGACTGATGCAACTCTAATCAAACTAGTATTACAGTACTGATGATTTTTACTACCTGATAAAAGCCAAAATGCAATGCTACAAAAAAGATGGTACACATTATTCGACCCCTTAAGACTTTCAGCTGATCTAAATGCACCCATGTGTTTTTACCACATCGCCGAATGAATCCAAATTCATTCCAAATAGCGGAGGCGCTGTCCTCTTCCCCCACAAGGTCAAACACGACCAAGTTCCCCCTCGCTCCTCTTCGTCCTCCACCATCATGCCAGCTAACCTCGCCGTCACCCTCCAGTTGGGATAATCTGATTTTCACTGACAGCAGCTGATTTCCCAAATGGTGCTGGATTAGGTTTTGTGACCTTTCACAGGTCATTTGTTTTGGCGTTGATCCTTTCAGGTGTTTTGGGCAATGATGAAAAAACTCACCAAAACACTGGATTAAAATTTTCCCCTGCTTGCAGCGATGATTTGATGTTTATTTTCTCCCCTGTCCGATGTTCTCCCTACTCTGAGTTCAGCTCTTGATAACAAGTTTATGACAAAGTTAATCACTTATGTTTTGTACCGCCATGAAAGCTTTTCATCTCCTGATGAGTTAAGAAAACTTTTGACTCTTATTTACTAACTTTTTATTAACGCACATGCCACAACAGTTGGCGAGCCAGCCAGGAGCTGCTGAGTAGGGATTTAAGAAAGTGACAGAAAGTTCTTATAAAAGCTTCTCATTCAGTTTTGTCTGCTAAATATGATCACAGCAGGGTCTGACTGCAGACCTCAACTCTCAAGTTACCTTCATTGCAGCTCCACTGCAGGGCCTCCTGCACGTCAGGCCCACGAGAGTCATCTATTTAACACATTGAATGAGATGCTTGTTTTCATGGATATGCGGTTTAATGAAGGATTTGTTGTTTTTAAGATAGTTATGCTGATGGTAGCTAACGTTAGAAATGCATGTTTTAAAGCAGGGTAAGGGTTTTTGTGAGTGTACCTTAGAATTACACTGGACATGTCTCGCAAACTCCAGCAATAACTTACATTCTAGATATAATCCTTGTCAGTAAACAATACTGTTTAATCTAAATGTCAGAAACAAAAGACTGGAAGTGTCTAGCCTGTTTCTTCTGCAGCTGGACTTTGTGGGAAAATTTAGATATTTAAAATCTGTCTAAGGTTCTCTATGCATCCCATGCTCCGTGTCATTGAATTTATGCAGGTTTGGTTTGGATGCATGCTGCTTGAATGTTTCTTTCCTGCCTGTTCAGGTGGTCTGTTAGTTGACTGAACTGCGCCCACCATTATACTGATTATAACATCCACTTTATTATGCAGCCTTGGCTCCACTGAAACATGATCTAAAAAGAACGACAATGTGAGGCAGTGAAGAGAGTGAAACTTTAAATCTCACCAGGCTTCGATATGATGTGCAGGTATTGATTTAAATGTAAGTGATTTCGCCCTGCAGTAGCAGCCTCAGCAGGTGGTAGATTTCTCTATTCAACCTGTGCAACAATGCTGGCTAAAATCTGAATTATTCTTTGGAGCAGGGCTGCTGCTGTGGGCATCAGCACTGATTCATGGTTCTGCAAAGGTTTCACCTGCTGACTTTTGTAAAAGCTCTTCAAAGCTTGATTGGCAGCTTGGCACGTAACGAGGGGTATGCATTTATTCTTTTCATGCTATGTTCAAGAAAAAGTATTCAGAACTGGAACTCCTACCTGGCAGTTACATGGCTCTGCAAGGTACACGACTGCTGAAGAGTGACAGCGCAGTGGTGGGTCACGTAAAAGGCTAGGGCGGATTTTCAAGTTGGAAGAAATCTCTAAAAGCATTCTTTTACCAAGAGGCCCAATGACCTTAGACTTTCACCTATGACCTGTGAATTCCAAACAGTTCATCCCTGAGTCAGAGTGGACGTTTGGCAGAATTTGAGGAAAATCCCTCAAAGCAGGGGTGTCAAACTCAATCACAGCAGGGGCCGGATTCTGGATTCAGGTCTAACCTGAGAGCCGAACAGGGTCAACATTCAACCATAACTGTCAACCTCATTTTCACCAGTAATAAAACATGAAAAAAAAAACAGCACTGATGATAAATGATTGGGAAATTCAAAAAATAAAAATGACAGGTTGAAAGGCTCAAATCTGAAATAAAAATTCTAATTTATTAGTTTCGAAAGATCAGAACACGATATTAAAAAATAGAAAAAAGTTTTAAAGAGCAAATATATGAGGAGAAAGTTGAAATCACAAGTTTGAAAGGTCAAAATATGAGATCATATTTGAAATCATGAATTTAAAAGTCAATTATGTCTTAAAATTTTAAATTGTGAGTCTGATGGTTCAAAATATGGGATTAAAGAGCCAAAACTTGGAGTTGAAAATGTCAAAATATGAGCTAGAATTCAAAATGAGGACTTAAAAATTTAAATATATGATTTAAATTGAAAACTGGGAGTGTATAATGTCAAAATATGATTTAAAAAAAAGTAAAAATTAGTTATCTAAAATGTCAAAATATGACAAAAAAACTGAAATCATGTTTTAAAAAGTCAAGATATGGGATTAAAATCCAAAATTCAGAGTTAAAAAATTCAAAATATGAGCTAGAATTCAAAATGATGACTTAAAAAGTTAAATATATGATTAAATTCAAAACTGGGAGTGTATCAGGTCAAAATATGATAAAAAAAAGTAAAAATTAGTGATTTAAAATGTCAAAATATGAGAAAAAATTGAAATCATTTGTTTAAAAGTCAAAATATGGGATTAAAAAGCCAAAGTAAGGAGTTGAAAAGGTCAAAATATGACTTGAAATTTAAAACTGGGAATTCTAAAAGATAAAAATGTGACATATTAAGTCCAAATTATGAGTTGAAAAGGTAGAAGCATGAAATGAAAAGTCAAAATCATAGGTTTGAGATGCAAAATTGAAAATATGAAATAAAACACAAATCAATTTCTTTCCCCACATTCTTGACTTTTGGTGAAATCTTTCTTACTCTTTACTTTTTCAGGTTTTTATGGCTCAACAAGGATATTTTAAATGATCAAGGTTAAGTTTACATTTTTATACTGGAGGAAATCTGCAGACCTCATACTGGTGGGCCAGTTAGAATACAAATATGATCTGATCTCGCGGGCCGGATATAATCGTTCCACAGGCCGGATTTGGCCCCCGGGCCTTGAGTTTGACACCTGTGCCTTAAAGCATTCCTGAGATACTGTATTTATAATAAAGCCCTGGACAGACACATATATGTTCAAGCGTAAGAACGGCCCTGGCTCCTGACTGTGCGGAGGTCAGGAAACGATCAGACAGACTGGAAGAATAAGATCAGTAGCCTTTATCTGAACCGCTCAGTGTTAAATGTATTATCTTCAGACACGAGGCTGCATTAACAGGCTTGTCTTTATCTTTCTCAGATCACTGCCTTTATTTCAAATCTAATTAAAGATAAAAGCCTGAAATTAGCTTTTTAATTTTAAAACAGAAGCTGCTGATAAACTCTCTGATTAAACAAGATGTCTGTGATATTCCAGACTCTCTTCTTCAGATGGAAACAGCAGATAGACATCTGCTTTCTTAGAGAATCCACTGATGTCGTATCATTGGTGATTTCTTTATCCTAAAATCACATCTCAGAATCTGACAAACTGCCTAATGCCTTTCCCAGTCCATCTGCAGCCTCTCCACTGTGATCTTAAATACATTCACATATGTTCTCTTGTCGTCTTACACACAGGAGCATTACAGAACGGTCTGAAGTGAATTCTCTCTGCAGAGCTGATCATAAGGATCGCATAAGTGCTCCCAGATCTCCACAATACTCTAGCTAGCTAAGCATACATTCAGTGAACAGTAAGAAGACACCTTTACACACATAAATGCACTTTTACATGAAAACAGAAGACTTACATGTTCTCGTCAGCATGCATACACACTAAAGCTTGGATTAGGCCCGATCCTGCCAGACCCTAGCATGTCTCTCCAAGCCTGACTTTTCCTGGCACACCCTATCAGCTTTGTTCATGAGCCTGGGCCTGATCAAACCAGACATGTTTTAGTGAGTTCGCTGTTTTAATCATGGTTATGAAGACTTTTGTTTTTTGTTTTCATTTTTCCTGACATTTTCATACTGGATGAAATCTGCAGACCTCATACTGGTGGACCAGTTAGATAAAAATATGACATGATCTTGTGGGCCGAATATAATTGTTCCATGGGCTGGATTTGGCCCCCGGGCCCTGAGTTTGACATCCCTGCTCTATACTCTCATGTTGGCCTTGTGAATGTTTTTCTGAAGACACTGTTATTGCATCTTATGTCCAATTCCCACACACAGCTAAAGCGCCGCGAACCACCGGCGAATCGTACTGCAGAGCAAATCGCTCCCTCTCTAGTCTATCAGAGCTTTTCCACAGCCAGCGCTCCAGACCGGGAGCGCCGCGTGCCTGGACCGACACTTCATTTGAGACACGCTGCAGGTCTATTTTCAGCACTGGCCGCTGCCAAACCGCGTCAATACCAATCGATCAGAAAGGTCCAGATGAGGAAGTCACAAGCGTAGAGTATGCGGTTCTTTCAAAATAAAACTGTGCACAGACTCCCATTGTAAATCACCACTATATCAACATTACGTCTCATCCTGCAGCGAGAGCAAAGGGTCACCGAGAGGTCAGTGGGTCACAGAGCTAAAACGGCGCCATTGATGAGGAAAAGTTAACTTTTGGGGACATATAGCCAAAGATTTTGCATAAAACCACAGATCCTTTAGCAAACATTAACCTTTTAACTTCCTAATGGACTCACCCAATGGAGGAAGCAATAATATCATGGACTTATACCAGAAAGGATGATAAATTAACCCTAAAAGGTAAAATAGTCTGCTGTTGACGTACTATTCCTGTGTGAACTCGCAGTTCTCAGCAGGTCACTCGCCTTTGGTCGGACCAGACCCACGGCGCTTCGGTGCGCAGCGCAGTCATCTTATGTGGAAACTGCAGGTTAGACTCTCTGGCTCAAGCTGAGAATGGTACCTCAAATCTACACAAGTTAAATGAAGCTCTCTTCAGCTCTATATGTAACAAAAACACACCAGCAGGTTTTACTGTCCAACATGATCCCTCCTTCATATAAACACACTAGAAGGGTGGTGAAAGTCCAGCACGGTTAAAAAGAAGATTACGGGATGCTTGACACATTAAACTTTTGCACAGCAAGCCTAGCATTAATGATTAAAACAGGACAGCACCAAAATACCGCGGCCAAATATAAAAGTGGGCGTTTAGTTTGAGGTTGAAGGAGGAGGAGAGCCAGTTGGAAGAGTTTTAGAGCCACTTAGCTGAAGCTCTCATGCTCTGAGAGGAGCTCCCTGGATTTTATTGTTTCTGTTTTTAACGTATGTGTCATTTTTGGTCTTAAAACAAAGCCTGTGCCCGCAGACGCTCTCTCATACTAAAGGCATGGGGAGTTATTTGGCAGGTGGACAAACTGGCTTTAAAATCCTGCAGAAATCTTCCTTAAGCTCTGACAAAGTCACTCAGTGATGCTAAGAAACACAAAGTCTCTCATCGTCTCAAGTGCATTCACTCGTGTGGAGGCCTTACCTTTCCTAAACAGGCTTCTAATGCATGTTTTCTGGCTCTGTTGTTTCCAAGGGGGACTCTACCATCCTTGTTCAGAGTGCTTGGGTCTGGATCTCTCAGGGCATGAAAGTCAAACCCCCCTTAATGTGCTGGCTCTCAGACTGATCCCAGCCATCATTGGCCTTGGTTTGTTTCTCTCCATCCATACTTACATCACTTACATCTGACTGGCTGATATGCTCCACATTTGTCATTCATATTCCAGTTGTTTTTACAATGATAATGATAACTTACAGTCAAACTTAGTGTCCTTCCTATGATTGTCATGGTCCTTATTCCAGGCTGGGACGGACTGGTCTGCCTGTTTGCTGTTTAGCCTCATGTCTCTTATAACAGAATGATGGTATCCTGTATGTAAACGCATGCTTTTGTTCTGTCTGAAGTTTGACTTTAGTCCACTTTTTGCACATTTCTGCAGAAAATTTTAAAGTGCTTTATGCTTCAACTTTGTACATTTAGTCTTCATAAAGCAGGAGAGCCCAGTGCATGCCAGCATCTTCAGTTCTTTTGTGCTCCTGAGCATGTCCGATGGTGCATGAGCAGGAGTTGTTTGAGGGGAAGGACGATGTAACTGGGATGATTTTGCAGGATGAAGCCTGGTTTAAAGTGGCCTACTGTGTACAGGAAATCATGGCTTATTGCACAAAAGGAAAAGATGTTTATGGATGTTGAGTCCACCGCTGGTGCTTTCAGCACAGGCAGAGCTCACAACCTTTACTTCAGAGCGCTTCTCACCAGCGTTTACTGATGCTAGGTCTAACAGCTGACCTCAGCTTTCCTAGGTAGTATCAGAACTGTTGTTTCAAATAGCTCTGGGTTTCATTTCCCCTGTTATAAGGACATAGATGGACCAAAGAAACAGCCACACCTGTTAATTATTGACTTCAGGTGTTTTAATCAGACCCACAGGTGTATAAAACCCTCACCTGTCCATGCAGTCTCAAACATCTGTGATCCTAAATGGGTCGTTCTAAAGAGCTCAGAGACTCCCAGCGTGGTTCTGTGATGGTGATATGCATATTCCACTGACAGTGATATTATTAGAAAGTGGAAGAGTTTAGGAACAACAGGAACTCAGCCACAAGCACACAAGCAGGGAAGAATAACAGAGCAAAGTCTCCAAGTCTCTGCTGATTTCATCACTGGAGAGTTTTGAACTTCCACTGGCTTTAATGTAAACAATAAAACTGCAGCATGAATGGGTTTCCATGGCAACAGCTGCGTGCAAGCCTCACATCACCAAGTCCAACGCCAAGCGTCAGATGGAGTGGAGTAAAGCATGCTAACACTGCTTTCAACTGTGCGGCAACAGTCTGGGGAAAGTCCTTTTCTATTCCGGCATGACTGTGGCCCAGAGACCAAAGAAGGACTAGAAAGACCTGGTTTGATGAGTTCAGAGTCCTGCCTCCACCCCATCCAGCACCTTTGGGATGAACTGGAACAGAGATTGTGAGCCAGGCCTTTTGGTCCAACATCAGGGCCAGACCTCATAAATGCTCTACAGCAGGGGTTTTCAAACTTTTTTTTACCAAAGGCACACCTAAGGGTAAGCCAAAACCTCAAGGCACACCATATTTAAATCGATACAAAATAGACATTTTAAATAATGTTACAGTCAAGGTGGCCTATAAGGGGAGATAAAGGGGAGAGCTTTCTGGGGCCCAGCCAACTGGGGGATCATGGAGATGGCAATAATGGCCAAAAGGTGGCAAAACAAAGTCAGAAATGGGTGAAAATTGGTTGAAAAAAAAAAAAAAAAGTGGCCAAACAATGGATTGAGATTGGCAAAAAGTTGTTGAGCGTGTGAAAATGGATGCAAATGTTGGCTACAAGTGGCCTAAAAGTGTTAAATGTTGTAAAAAGAAGGTAAAAATGGGTTAACGTGAGAAGTTCTCAAACAAAGGCAAAAGTGGGCAAAATTTGGCAATAAGGTGGCATAAATGGGTTGAAAGTGTCAAAAAGGTGGCAAATTAGATCACAAGTGGCAGAAAAGTGGCAAAAAGGGGTTCAAGTTGCTAAAAGGTGTTAAAAAGGGGTTAAAAGTGATGGGAAAAAATGGCAAAAAATGGCCAAACAATAGCAAAATTTGGCAAAAGTGGTAAAAAGGTAGCAGAAATGGGTAAATGTGGCAAAAATTCAAGAAAAGTGGCAGAAAGAGGTCAAAAGTAGTAATAAGAAGTGGCAAAAATGCTAAAAAAGCTGCAAAATGGTTTACGTTGTCAAAAGAAGTGACAAAAATGGGTGGCAATGGGTGGCATTAATAGCTTGCCATGCTTTTCTGCTCTTAATGAGGTAACTGTTAGCCAGGATGCTAGCACCAATGCTACTGGTCCTCACACATACACTGATATCATCAATAAATCCCATTCTCCGGGGGTTTTCAGGGGTCAGGCCAGATCTGTGGGCAGGCCATACTAACCATAAATGTGTAGGAATAACATGGTGTACAAATTCCCACAGCACACCTAGTTTTGCCTTAAGGCACACTAGTGTGCCTTGCCACACCATTTGAGAACCACTGCTCTACAGAATGAATGGACACACATTCACACAGAAACACTCCAGAATCCTCCAAGAAGACTAGAGGCTGTTAGAGCTGCAGAAGGGGCCAAACTCCATATTAAATTACATGGATCTGAATACAATTACAGTCATTACAGTCCCTGTTGGTGTTCTGTTTAGGTGTCTGAATATTTTTGGCCGTATAGTGCATCACCAACATAACACAAAAACAATGCAAAAGAATCCTGTGACATGCAATGTCATGGCTACAGAGGCGTGCAGCTGCCACCATCACCCACTGCACTGTACCTGACAGGGTTGAAATTCCTCCTCATTCATTGTGTGCTGCAGGCGAAGCCTTCAGAACATGCTGGAATACACATCCACACAGACCACACCGGCAGGGTTTTAACCGCGTTGAGTCTGTGTCATCACTGCAGACTGAGAGCTTCTAGTTGTGAGAGTTACTTAGTTTCAGTTTGGATGGCTGACACTTTCCTGTCCATGAAGCTGTGTGGAGATTTCCCCATGAAGCCCTACACTACTTGTGTTTGTGTGTAACTCCATCTTAACATACAAGACGGACATGGCTGACACTTTCTATTATAAGGGCCTTTCTCCTGTCAGTACGGAGGATGGGCACACTCTAATGAATGTAATTACACTAATAAGCCGCCAATTCTCTGATAGAACGATAAGAAGTGGAGCTAATCCTCCCACGCTGCTCTCCATCTCACACTTTTATTAGAAGAGAAAATAAAGGCCTTAAGATCACGCAGTGAGTGTGTCTCTGACACCGCTGATACAGAGCTCATATTTCTAATAACCATTTTATTCAAACAGAGATAATAGAAGATGAAACCCGGCGCCGTGCAGCAGAATACTAAATCACCTGCTCTCACATAAGAGAGTCATCAAAAAGGTGAGAAGCTTCAGCTCCAGTCTGAGGAGGAGATGTGTGTCTGAACAGTCGATGATGTCGGCGGGGAGCCAGGGATTCATATTGATTTCATTTCAGTGTGATATCAGCTGTCTCATGTCTCCACCAGGGATTCTGTGTTCATCTACAAGAGGATCATATATATATGGGGCCTGCTGCTCTCTGTTTCTGCCTTTGCGCGTACTCAGACCCAGACCCAGGTCCCTGACGTCAAAGCACCCTCAGTCTCTGAAAACAGGAGCTTTGTGTACTCACCCCTTGCTCATCCAGCTTCAGCAGCTGCTCTGGGACTTTGGGGGAGTTGATGGCGAGTCTCAGACTCTGGATGTTCAGCTCCGGGATCACGTACTCCAGGACTTCTTTCAGCGGCAGGCCGCGGGCCGTCCCGTGTCTGGCTGTGGATGGAATGGCGTCCTCCAGGATTGCTCCACGCAGTGTGGTGAGCTGAAAAACATTGCATGGTTTCAGAGAACATTGCCTGAATTAAGAGTTCATGTTCCTGAGTAGAGGATTGTATTTGCATGGTGGTTTTTCTCAAAACAGACTTTTCAGAGCTTTACCAATGCTCCACCTATGGAGCTATTATTGTTGCAAAAGTATTTGCAAGTGCATACGCAGATCTGTGCAGAAATCCACAAATGCGTGCACCGATCTGCAAATATGTAGACCAATTTGTAATTGTGGACTTAGTTCATTTTGGTTCAAAATCTGCCTCTTTGGCTGTCATACACACGTGACTTTTGTAGCACTTGTATCGCGCATGATTTGTACTCAGATCCGTAAGCGTGTACTTAGATCTGTAAGCATAAAGGACGGGTCAGTTGCACTCAGCGCAGGCTCAGAGGCATTGCTGCCTTTCTCATCACATCGGCATCACACAGGTGGCAGCAGTTAAGAAAGTGTTGCAAAAGTCATGTGTGTATGACAGCCAATTGAGAGGCAGATTTTGAACCAAAATGAACTCAGTCCACAATTACAAATTGGTCTACATATTTGCAGATTAGTGCATGCATTTGTGGATTTGTGCACAGATCTTTGTACACATTTGCAAATACTTTTGCAACAATAATAGCTCCATACATTCATCCATCCAGTTTCTACACCGCCTATCCCTTTGGAGGTCACTTTGGGCTGGAGCCTATCCCAGCTGTCATTGGGGAGAGGTGGGATACACTCTGGACTGGTCGCCCATCAATCACAGGGATGACAAAGGCATAAGCAAACACGCTCACACTCACACCTACGGGCAATTTAGAGTCACCAGTTAACCTAACAAGCATGTTTTTGGTGGTGAGAGAGAACCCACGCAGCAACAGGGAGAACATGCAAACTCTGGCCCTGACCAGGAAGTGAACCAGGAACCTGCTTGCTGTTCCGCTAATCCCTGCACCGTGGTGCAGCCCCTAGCTCCATTCATTTTAGTTTGAATTTCTTCTTGAATGCATTCTCTATCCATCCTTTAAATTTTTGATGTTTTTCCATTTCTGCATCACTTTGTAGCTTGCTTTTTAAAAAGCTATTGCCATTGTATATTTCCTTGGATATGAGAGGCTGCTCTGTTCTTTAGGAATCAAATTTAATGTCTAAATATGTCGGTATTGAAGCTCAGGCTTAGATCCTCTAATGTTGGTCCATATAATTCAGGGCGTTGGCTCCATTATGGTTTTATTGGAAGGCATCAGGAACTGGCTTGCTAAATAATTGAGAAAGGCTATCAGAGCGCTACATGTTAAGTGGTGTTTTAGTATTAAGATCATTAATACATCAGTAAAAATCGACCCAAACAGCTCCCTGACACCCACTCTGTAACACTGAGTTGTAGTTGTCAAACATCAGAGACACTTTTACGCCTGCAAATCCCTTTTTCAACCACAGCGCTCATGGCCGGAGCGTCGTCAGTCAATAGAGATCTGACAGCCAGGCTTTTTGAAACACATTACTTAATAGGCTCTGAGAGGACGGGAGAGGAAGAGTGGGGCAGAGAGGGGCGGAGGATAAATTATGGTAGTGCATGCAAATCGTGGCTCCAGTGGTCGGGGAGTTGAAAGACTTTCTGCGTGCTACTTGCAGGCCCGCCATGACCCAGATACATTGTTTTATCGTGGGAGTGCTGCTCTAAACCCAGAATGGTGCTGGATATCAGTGACATCCTCCTGCCTGACACATCTGTTGCACCTGAATTATTCAGAGGACGGGACCACCCAGCATCAGTCAGGGAGCTGCTCCGTACCACCGGGGACCAGGAGGCTGGATCTCAGAGTGTGGATTCATCACGCTGTGTACACGTGTGGTTCTGTGTTCGTACATGCAGGTGTGTGAGAGAGGGCGAGGACAATCACACCAACTCTGACAGACTCCATCAGTCAGCGCATTAACGAGCAGTAGTTAGCAGTCTTTCTGTGTTAATGACTGAAAACTGCAGACAGCCTCCTACAGTCAGCATGTTTACATGCAGCTAGAAAAGCTAAATTATTGAGCTAGTTCGACTGAAACTCCACTTTTCAAATGAATGTAAACAGCTGAGCCTGACTGACATCGTACGTTAAATTTCTGTGTAGACCACAGGTGTCAAACCCAAGGCTTGGGGGCCAAATCCGTCCTGTTGAATGATAATATCTGGCCCGCAAGATCAGATAATTTTTGTATTCTAACTGGGCCACCAGTATGAGGTCTGTAGATTTCCTCCAGTATAAAAATGTAAACTTCAACTTGATTATTTAAAATATCCTTGTTGAGCCATAAAAACCTGAAAAAGTAGAGAGTAAGAAAGATTTCACAAAAAGTCAAGAATGTGGGGAAAGAAATTGATTCGTGTTTTGATTTCATATTTTTAATTTTGCATCTCAAGATTACGACTCAAACTTAAAATTTTGACTTTTCATTTCATGCTTTGACCTTTTCAACTCATAATTTGGGCTTTATATGCCACATTTTTATCTTTAGATTCCCAATTTAAAATTTCAAGTCATATTTTGACATTTTCAACTTCTTAATTTGGCTTTTTAATCCCATTTTATAATAATTTTACAATAATAATTTAAATAATAATTTAAATAATAATAATAATAACAATAATTTTAAACACATGATTTAAATTTTTTTCTTAGATTTTAAAAATTTAAATAATAAATTTTTACTTTTCATATTATATTTTGACCTTTTAAACTCCCAATTTTGAATTCAAATCATATTTTTCACTTTTTCGAAGTCATCATTTTGAATTCTAGCTCATATTTTGATATTTTCAACTCCTTACTTTGGCTTTTAATCCCAATTTTTGACTTTTAAACACATGATTTCAATTTTTTGTCATATTTTCACATTTTAGATAACTAATTTTTACTTTTTATATCATATTTTGACCTTTTACACTCCCAATTTTGAATTTAAATCATATTTTTAACTTTTAAAGTCATCATTTTGAATTCTAGCTCATATATTAACATTTCCAACTCCAAATTTTGGCTTTTTAATCTCACATTTTGAACTATCAGAGTCACAATTCAAAATTTTAAAACATAACTGAATTTTAAAGTCATGATTTCAAATTTGATCTCATATTTTGACCTTTTAAATTTGTGATCTCAACTTTCTCCTGATAAATTTGCTCTTTAAAAACATTTTTTTTCCTATTTTTTGATATTGTGTTCTGATCTTTTGAACTAATAAATTGGAATTTTTATCTCAGATTTGAGCCTTTCAACCTGTCATTTTTACTTTTTGAATTTCCAAATCATTTATCATCAGTGCTGTTTTTTCTCGTATTTATTCTGGTGAAAATGAGGTTGACAGTTTAAGGCTGTGTTGACTCTGTTAGGCTCTCAGGTTAGACCTGAATCCAGAATCTGGCCCCTGACACCCCTGGTGTAGACAAACTGAGATGACACAGCTAGTGACGACGTTTTACAGCTTTATCAGACCCAAACCTTTAATTAGATCCAAACAGGACCAGTCTGAAACCAGAGCTATAGTCCACCGCCTGACAGTAAGACAGATGCGTCTTTATTTTTGCAGCTACAAGCTAAGGCTTTTGTTCGATGGGTCCTCTAGTTCAGTGGTTCTCAACTGGTGGGTCAGCACCCAAAAGGTGGTCGCATAGCTGTTTCAGTGGGTTTGTCTAAGAGGGTTTTAGTGCTGTTGTTCCACTGTTTAAGTTTTTGCCAACACAAACTCAGAGGATTTTCTTTAGGATTTTTTAAGGGAACTGGAGGTCATTTTCTCTCAAAGTTCAGGGGTTTTCTCATGGCGTTTTCCACCGAAACTTTTGGTAATTTTATCCAGGACTTTTCAAAATAAATGTAAGAAAATTTCACAAGGAAAACTGGACTCTCCGGTGTTTTTCCAGGAACTTTCAGAAGTCTTCTCCGGTAAAAGTTCAGGAATTCTAAAAGTAAATGTTGGGGAATTTGGGGGACAATTCCTGTAAAGTTTTATAGATTTTATTCGGGATTTTCTTAGAAACATTTAGTAATCTTACACAATATTTATCAAGGTTTTTAAATTCTTTATATGACGGCTCATTTTATTCTGTAACTTTGTTCAATCACATTTCTATCCAGGGTGCAAACACTCACATTTTTAGTTGATTAAACCAAATACTTGGTTAATATCAGAAATGTGGGTCATGATTTGTCCTTACAGGACCTGTGGTTGAGAATCACTGCTTTTGTTTTATATTCCCTGATGGCATTTTAACTTAACCTGCAACAAAATGCATGCTAATGCACAGCCAAGCAGCAGGATATCTGTTTAACAGATCCAAAATTAACCCTTTATCTGCTAGAGAATCACTTCCAAAGTTTAATAATATAAGTTTGTAGAGGTTAAAGGGCTGTGATGCACATAAAGTCAGATACTGTTGTTTTCCACGGTAAAAAAGCAGAGTCAGAGACCGTGGCTTACTGCTCATACAGGTACAGGTATATCTAGGAAAAAGCTAGAAAGTTTAAATCACATCTGCAGAGCTAAGAAGTCTTACTGATGTCTCTACTTTGAGAATTGTTACACAGCTTGATTTCTGTGTGCAAGAATGTAAAGACTAACCAGGTGTGGTTTTTATCAGGTCTGTGTTGTCTGACATGATCCTGCAGCTGAAGTTTTAAGAGTGCATTTAGGGCCGTTTCAGAAGATTGCATCACTCCAAGCAGAAACAGAACATTCATTCAGAGTTTTAATTACCTGGCTGGTCCTGAAGGTGACTCGATAGTTGTACTGCATCCCATCTTTCTCCTTCCCGTCGTCCAGACGCTCCCTGCGGATGCTGACCGCCACCGGTCCCAGATTTTCATCAACCCCAAAATAGTTCTGATGCTCTGGGGGTACAGCAAGAGAGAAAGGACAGAATTAAAACACATAGAGGACTACATTTAGCTGCAGAAGTCTGAATCCACCTGACCGAAATGACAAAACTGTTACTTTTTAAAAGTCGGGAAGCTGAGAGATTTTTCCAACATGAGCACCTAGACATGCTCGTGTTTAAACCACAACATTAATTTTTATTTGTGGGCTTTTTGAGCCTTTATTAGAGATAGGATAGAAGAAAGTTATAAGCAGGGATGACATGGAGCAGGCCCAGGCTGCCACCTAACCGCTGGACCAGTGTTACTCTACCAAAGCGCCAAACTGATGCAAAATACCTTCACAAGAGCCACAATCCAAGAGGGGAAAAAAGTGGTGGAAAAATGGGTTAAAGTGGCAGTAAATTAGCTAAAGCTGGCAAAAATGGTCAAACAGTGGCCAGAATGTGGCAAGAATTAGGAATTTGGTATAAAGAGGCAATATAGGCATTGAACAGCAAAAAACTGGATGAAAAGTGACAAAAAAACGAGTTACAGGTGTAAAAAATGGTCAAAAAGTGGCAAAAACATGGCAAGAATTTGGTGTAAAGAGGCAAAATAGGCATAGAACAGCAAAAAACTGGGTAAAAAGTGAGAAAATGGGGAGAAGTGACAAAAAATGATTTACAGGTGGAAAAAATGGTCAAAAAGCAGAGTCACTGGTGTGGATTTCATCACGTAAAGACTCTGGAAAGTTGGCCAAGTTCGAAGGACTTCCAGAGGAAAAAAATAGTTTGAGCATAAAGTTATCTAACTCTGAATAACACGGGCCTCTTCTTGTTGTATGCAGGGAGGAATCCAACATTTTACAGCACCACTGAGCTCAGAGGTCCTGACCCTCATCCCGACCACTGAGCCCTCAGCTGCAGCCCAGCAGCCAGATGTAGGTCCCCATGAGGAAGCCAAAAGAACCACATCTTCTGCTTTTGCTGCTACGTCCTCTCTGAGACTCTCATGCCTCTGCAGATAAAGGCCGTCTCCTCCTGCTGCAGCAAACCCAGACCCAGTTAAAGTAAAGATTCTCATCAAAAGATGATTCCTGCCTTTGTTTTCACAGGATACCGCCTTCATGAGATAATTTACTGTGCAGGGGAACAAACTGACATCGCAAAGTGTCCTGGATGTTCTAAACAAAGACAGAGTGGTTACATGGTCTGAACCTTAAACCACAAGGCCAGCAGGATGTTTTCTGGGGACGGGCTCAGAGTGTTTGTCTTTAAGCAGAACACAGTGGACAACTAGAGGATTTATTTAGAGCTGGGAACCTGAGCAGGTCTCTGGATGTTTACAGGCCTCAGTAACAAACAAGAAAAGGCTTCAAAGTTGGTTCAAGTCTTCTGATTTTAGAGGACGATTCTCCAAATATCTGCTCGTTCTCCTCTTGTTCATAACTGCTGTCTGAGTCAAACTAGCAGGACTGTTTTTTCACATGCAGAACTTCCAGTTTTACTACAACTGCTGAGCTAAAGGTTTGTTTTAGCATGCACATCATTTATCTGAGGATAAACCTTCTTTGTTGTGCAACTTTTTGAGTCTAATTGACAGATTGCAATGAAGTTTACATCCTGTGTTGACACGTCTTTCATGCAGATCATGCTGGATCATGTTTTCAGTGTAGCAGGGCTTTTATTGTGTTATTTTCTCTCTCCAGGGGCCTCATTTATAAAACTGTGCGTAGGAAAGATCACTACAGCTGGCGTACGCCGGAAACACAGGAAGTGCATGCGCACAAAAACTTTCAGATTTATAACAGAGTGCGCACGCACGTCCTACGCCTGTTTCCATTCATAAATCACAACCAACTCTAAAGTTGCCGCACGTGAGGGAACGCTTTGCCCCGCCCATATGGTGCCTATAAAAGGTCAGGCGAACGCCCTTGATGAATATTCAATGATATCAGTTTCACGATGGACCAAGACGGAAAACGAGCGAAAAAAAGAAATTCTACTCAATGTGAGGTCGCAAAATTAATAGGAGAGGTGGACACAGGCAGAGTCTTATTGGGTGGCCACAGTTTGGGCATCACTAACGCCAGAAAGGCTAAAGAGTGGAAGCGTGTGGCTGATGCTGTAAATAATGTTCCTCAGAGGGTCGGACTGTGGCTGAAGTAAAAAAGAAATGGTCTGACATGAAAGTGGAGGCGAAAAGGCGCATCGCTCTCATAGAAAGAGTGTCTGTGTGACAGGAGGGGGAAAGGGCACACCGGAGCTCATCCCCACAGACGACAAGCTGGCGGGGATCACTGGGAATCCCTCCTGAGCGGTGTGGTGACGGAGGCGGAGGGGGACACAATGAATGAATGAAAGAAGCAATCATGTCATTGATCCTGTCATTTTAATTACAATTATCATAAATGTAAAACTTTATTTGTATGGCACATTTTGGGAGCACGGTTACTGTCCGCCTTGTTGTTTATGTGAATGGATGTCATAATAACATGTAGGGTTTGTTTCACAATGACAGAACATGATTGAGTCAATAATAAAGGCTATGTGTGTGGGCACGCGCGCACGTGTGTGAGTTCACGCACTCCCTTCGACATCAATGTAAATTTTTCTTCTTTTTTCTTGTTTTTTCAAATATATCCTTCATATTTGTTATGTGTTGTGAAATGTGTAATGTTTGATTATTTCACACAAATGTATCAATTTCTCATTAGTCTTTAATTTCATCCTTCTACTGTTGAGGTCAGTTTCCCGTTTATCCAGATTTTGTGCGTACGGCAGGGTCAGAGCTGCCGTGGCACATTTTCCCATCAAGTTTGTTTTTTATAAATCCCAAACGTTACTTACAAGTGACGTACGCTTTCTTTTGTGCGTATGCAGCGTTTATAAATGAGGCCCCAGGACTTTGTTTTGTGAAATAAAGGAAGTATTCTTGGTGCTGGAAAAACCGTGTTAATTAGTGGGGATGCTGAGCATCCACACCATTGACATTTGTGTCGGCCGTTTTGTTTATTATTATTCTTCCGTGCCGACTATCTCCTCCTTCATACTTTGTCGTATCAACACCGTTTGAACTTTAAAAAATTCAGTTTCTTTGTCATTTGACTGCTATGACTTTTCTCATTTCTAACTTTTATATTTTTTCAAATAAAACTATTTTCATGCTATTATCAGCTATTTCTATGCTTTTTCAGCCACAGAATTCAAATTTCAGCTTCTTTTAGACCAAAATCAGTTATTTTTAGGCTATTTTCAGCTATTCTTAGGCTATTTTCAGGTTTTTTTAGGCTACTCTCAGCTATTTTTTTTCTTTTTTGAGCTATTGAATGCCATTTTCAGCTACTTTATGCCATTTTATCCTATTTTATGCTGTGTTAAGGCCACTTTCAGCTATTTTTAGGCTACTCTCAGCTATTTGTATCCTTTTGTGAGCTATTGAATGCCATTTTGAGCTACTTTTATGCAATTTTATGCTATTTTCAGCTATTTTAAGGCTACTTTCAGCTATTTTAAGGCTACTGTCAGCTTTTTTAGGCTACTTTCAGCTATTTTTAGGCTATTTTCAGCTATTTTTAGGCTACTCTCAGCTATTTTCATCCTTTTTGAGCTATAGAAAGCCATTTTCAGCTACTTTTATGCCATTTTATACTATTTTTAGGCTATTTTCAGCTATTTTTAGGCTACTTTAAGCTATTTTCATCTGTTTTGAGCTATAGAAAGCCATTTTCAGCTACTTTTATGCCATTTTATACTATTTTTAGGCTATTTTTATGCTATTTTCAGCTATTTTTAGGCTACTTTCAGCTATTTTCATCCTTTTTGAGCTATAGAATGCCATTTTCAGCTACTTTTATGCCATTTTATACTATTTTTATGCTATTTTCAGCTATTTTTGTGCTTTTGGCTATATTCAGCAGTTCTTCCACAATTCAGCTCTCAGCATCCCCACATAATTTCAGCTGAAATTGCAATTTTGATCTAGTTTCTTGTTGACATGAAGAATAATGCGGTTGAATGTTGTCATGGAAACACCGTCTGTATTTTGATTTGAAAACAGGGACCTGGTGTTGGTCTAAGAGAGGTCGGGGATGGAGTTTGTGTTGTGTGTTTGTGTGCGTCATGGACAGAGGCAAAGCTTTGCACCAAAAGAGCGGTGCCTTGAGCAAACACTCGGTAATCCCGGCTAAAGCTGGGGAAAGGGGCCGGGATTTAAGAGACAACAAAAGAGAAACCTCAGCGGGGAATCAAAGCTGTGACACTCCAAAGAGATCCCTGCAGAAGTTTAGACATCCACGCCACGCTGAGCACACCATGTGAAGACGCTGCTTCTTGTCACCGCAGCGTTAACATCGGGGCAAAGCTCACATCTGCATGAATAATAAATTCACTGTACAGAGGCGATGTGGGGTTAACCGTCTGAGGAATTCACGGCCTGTCAGAGAGCAAAAGCTGACTGGGAATGCTCCGCGAGGCAGAAGGTCAAATGGTGGTGGGAGGGCTTAAACGAGGCCGCCGTGCATTTGTACGCCTGCAGCATAGAGAGGGAGACAGTGGCCAAGCTTTTGGGCCGCATGTTTCTGAAACATGTCACTGGGGTTCCACATTCAGAGCTGACAATTTGCCAAAAGGATCTTAAAAGGATTATTGAGACTGTCATGTCAAACAGTGCCTCTTCTCTGTCCTCCTGTCACTCCACGCCGCAGACTGGCCGTCAAAGAAACGCTCCGTTTGTTCCTAATTTATTCTTCCAGGCTCGGAGACTTCACGCCAGAATGAGTATCTCCATATGTGACCCAGCACCAGTCTGAGTGGTGAACTCTACTGGACTGCAAGGGTGTCATACCACAAAAGCTGGAACAATACCAATTTCCCCCTAAAGATTTATTATTTTTCATTAGAATAGAATAACTTTGTTGTCATTGCTGCACAACAAACTTTGCTGTGTTTCTCTGGAAAAAAGAACATATAGAAAAATAACAGTCCTAAAAGTCGAGTGCATTCAATGCAATGTTAATTTAAAACCAGGGTTAATATAAGCAGAAAATGGCTCATGGTTATTGAGTCATACTGCAGAGGATGATAAGACCATATTGCACCTTAACAGAGATGCACCGTTAAAATAAAATCTGCATAAATGTTCTGCACATGCAAACTCACGGTGCATGAAGTGACATCCTGTAACGATCAGTATTAATGTTCCTGTACAGCTCAGTTCCATAAAAGCTCTGAGCTCGAATCAGTTTCTAAAACTTAATGCGTGAGATTTTAGGGTCCTAAAACTAAGTCCACATGGCAGCAAAGTAAAAAAGCTGGTATTATTTGGGGGCTTGTATCCCTTTATTCAGAGAGGAAAATGGAGGAAATTGGACAAGCAGGAAATGGCAGAGCTCGATAAGTCATTAAAAAAACATGTATATGTGCTTCTGTTATTTATATTTGCATTTCTACACTGATGTATCAAAATCTAGCTGCCGAGAAAACTAATCTTAGGAAGAGTTTGACATCAGTACACCTGCTTCAGATGGGGTGGATAGCAGTCACGTCTCAGCTGAGTCACTGCTTCACTTTTATTTCAGCGTGCATGTTAACAGGTCGGGGCTTCCAGGCTGCCTGTATGAGTGCCATCTCAGGGGCTGAGAATCTAGAGCACTGATCATCAACTGGCAGCGCGGGGGCCATATCAGGCCCCCCAAAGCTTCCTGTCCGGCCCCCGAAAGATCATTAAATTCAGAAAAGGAGGAAAAGAAGATGTTTTGGTTTAAAGAGTATCCTTTGGCTTTAAATATCTGCAGCTGTTTAATCCATCCCACAAACAGTTAATATGAAATAGTTTTAGAATGACTCAACATCCATCTTTTTTACAGAAATTTACTTTCAGTCAAACTTAAAGGGGTGAGGTTGGCAAGTGTCAGAAAAATAATGGGTGATAAATGGTAAAATGGGTTGTGGAGTGGCACAAAGGGACAAACACTGGTGAAAGAGTGGAGAAAACAGGAAAAAAAGGGTTCAAACTTCCAAAAAATGGGTTAAAAGTGTCAAAAATGGTGCAAAAAAAGTAATGAAAAGGGGTTAAAAAGTCTCAAAATATAAGAAAAGTGGAACCAAGAGGATAAAACCTGCTGGAAAAGTGGTTTAAAAGGAGTTAAGAATGGAAAAAATGGGTTAAAGAGGCAAAAAGTATCAAAGATGGGTTAAAAGTGGTAAAAACAGCACAAATAACCTGGCAAAGTTGGAAAAAGGGATTAAAGAGTGGCAAAATGGGTGAAAAGTGCAAACATTGATTTAAATGTTGAAAAAAAATTTAATGAAAAGGGGCTAAAAAGTGGCAAATAGGGAAAAAAAGGGGTAAAACATGCAGGAATAAGGGTTAGGAAGGGTTAAAATTTTGCAAAAATTGATAAATGAGGAAAAAAGTGGCAAAAAAGTATTAAAAATGGGTTAAAAGTGTCTGAAATGGGGGATAGATAGGGATAGATCTCACTGGTAATGACTAAAAATGTCCTGCATTTTGAAAAAACACACAAATACTACTATAATAATATTTCAGTCAGTCCAACATATTTCTTGAATTTTTGTGGATTTGAAAGTCCGGCCCCCAGGGTCTCTGTGGAGAATAGATCTGGCCCTTGTGCAGATGGACTTGATGAGCGCTGCTCTAGAGAGTAGAAGGCTTGCCGATGTTTTCTGTGCACATCTTGGCTAAAATAGAAGATGAAGAGAGAGACAGTCATGTGTGTAAGTTTTGGGCATGCAGGGTGCTAAGGTTTCATCATGGGGCCAAATGTGCTACAACCAGAGGAGGTTGGCCAGAGTGAAGCCTTTCAGCATTTCTTCTGTCTGGGCCTTTTCATTGCTGGTGAAACATATAAATCCAGATCAGATCAGATTAGGCAGGGCGCCATCTTCTGCATGCTAGTTTTGTTTTGATGTCTGGCTCTGGCACTTGAAGAATGGCCTGCATGATTATCCACACCCTTTGTAACCCATCTCCATGTTTGATCCGTATTAAAGGTGTGTTTTTCGGCTTCATTTATTCTATTGTGATAAATATTTACTGGATTAAACCTTCAGAACTCAAAGACTCAACCAGGATGATGGTGGTGATGATGGAGGATGATGAAGACTCCTGCTGCCTTTGACTGGTCGTCTGATGAAAGTGTTTGCAGTATCACACCTTTTACATTTCCTGTTCATGGCTCGACTATCACACCTCATCTCAGAAGTGAAATGCATGGAGGAGGAATTATGGAGCGCAGTGGTTTTGCAGAAAAGCCGGCAAAGGAGGTAGAAATGATGGGGAAACCTTGTGACCAGGAACGCTGCAGCTTGCAGGAGGAATCAGAGCACTCTGTATGTAAAACTCGGCACTGTTTTGGCACTCCTGCTTCCGGAGCAAGAGGCTTTGAGAGCCAGAAGAGCAGCTCTTATTCCTGAGTCTAGCCAAATGATCTGTATCTCTAAACAGAGATGCAATTCCCACCTCTACAAGCGAAGCTGAGTGGACATCAGCAGTGGAAATACAAGCAAGATCAGAGTTTTCTGCACCAAACTAGACAAACAGTGATGCTGCTGTGCCCTCTCTCCTGACTGGGAACAAATTAAGGTAACAGAAGAAAGTCTGTGGATACAGGTCCTTTCTATCCTAAGATTAGCTGTCCCCTTAGCTGAAAGCCTGAGTCCTAATCCACTTAAAACAGGTCTCTTCTGATTCTAAATTCCCATGGGTGTCAGAGTCCTGACTGTCCGTCAGTCAAAACGTCAAAATGGATGCTTCTCATTTGTCTACAGCAGGGCTCCTTAACCCTGCTCAACCAAAGAGCCAAACTGTTGAAAAATACATTAGCAAGAGCCACAATCTAAGTGGTGAAACGCGGCAATTAAATTAAGTCAAAGGTGGTAAAAATGGTCAAAAAGTGGCAAACACTGTGAGAAAAGTGGCAAAAATGGGTGGGAAGTGACCAAGTAATGAGTTAAAGTGGCAAAAACGTTACAAAAATGAGTTAAAGAGACTAAATTGGACAAAAACCAGAAAAAAGGTGGCAAAAATGGGCAAAAAGTGGCATTTAACTGCAAATGGGTGACAAGAGACAAAAAGGGGCAAAAAGCTGCAAAAAGTAGGATAGAAGTGTCAAAAAGAAGTGGCAGAAATGGGCTTAAAGGGGCAAACACTGGGAGAAAAGGGCAGAAACTGGTAAAAAATGGGAGAAAAGTGGCAAAAACATGGAGAAAAATGAGTGAAAAGTGACTGAAATGATCAAAAATCTGAAAAAAGGTGGGAAACATGGGCAAAGAGCAACAAGGAGTGGCAAAACAAGAAATTAGTGGCATTCAATTGCAAAGGCAACTTAGATGGGCAAAAAAGGGACAAAAAACTGCAGAAAGCAGGATAAAAGCTGTAAAAATGGAATTAAAGTAGGGAAAAATTGCAATTAAGGGCAATGGAAATATGCAGTCAAAAAACAGAGGTTGACGTTAAGTTTGACAATTAAAGCCTTCTGTGGAAGTGTGGGAAACAAACTGATTAATGTGACGTGCAATGGATCATTTCTGAGGTCAAATTTCCTGTAATAATTTGAATAATGTTTCAAATAAAAACATAAAAATGCCACAGATCACCACAGAGGAGCCACACGTTGAGGTCTGAAGGATGGTAGGAGAGAGAGCGGCCCCTGTCTGAGTCCTACAGGTCAGTGAGTAACCTCCTGAGAACCTCTATGGTCCACACGTCATGAAGGTGTTGAGCTCTGTTCATCCGTGCCGTATGGAACTTTGACCCGTGTGTAACAGGTTCGCTCGGTGTGTGGGTGAAACATGGTGTCCATTAGAGCAGCCTGGGGACCGGCGCTCGTGCTGCTGAGGGTTAAAAAGCCTTTGGGCGATCAGTGGGATCGATGTGCAGCTGAAGCTGATAAAAGCCTGGCCTAAAGTGACGACACGCGCTCTCGTCTGTGTGAGTGCTGCTGCGTCCCCGTATTTATCTCCGTGTGTGTTTGTGCTGAAGCCGAGGTGATGACAGATTTGTCTCCTCGATAAAACACTTCATGAAAAAAGGGGGAAAGGACACTTCCACACACTGTGAAAATGTCATCTTCAGTAAAAGCTGTAACAACAAAAGTGTAGTGACAGCAGCAGGGGGCGTTTCAATTATACATCGGCCTGCTTCGGCTCAGAACGAGGTTAAATACATAAAACAGCTAGCCCAGATTTTAGGCTTCACTGTAAATAATTAACTGATGAAGTTCACCGGGACGGTAAAAAGAGGGGAAGTAGAGCGGATCTGTACTCGTCCTGTTAGATCTTACTGCTGCCATTGACCATCAGAGCTGATAGCACAGACTAAAAACTCACTGAAGCCTGCAGCATCACTTCTCAGTGCATCTTTTTATCCTTGAGCAGGGAAACATCCTCAACATGATGATGTAGAGAAATCCTGTCCAGACTTCTGCAGCAGACAAAGACCAGGAAGCCGTACCTCCACTGAGACCCAGCTACGCAGCTCTTCTTTTGCTGTTATCAGAAGTCAGGGCCTTCTTCACGTTGATCGCCCACTGATGAGCCCAGTGCTGCTCCAGAATTTCACCTGTTTTAGCTGAGACCATCAGTAACTGAAACCTGACACTGAGGGGGTTTAATACGGTGGCCGAGAAGGGTCACAACACGTGCAAACGCCACAACACTTGCATATTCAGAAAACACCCGCAAACTCAGACAACGGAAATGTTTCCAGGGGACCATAATCAGACACTGGATGGATTTACGATGCTCTCAAAGACGTTTTTCATCATGAAATACCCAAAGATCACACAGTCGTTCACCTGGGTGTACGACCTGAAACATCAACAGAGATAAAGCCGTGGACGCTCTGGATTCATGGATGCTAACACCAGTTAAAGACCTGATCTTAAAAACACTTTAGGTGGATGAGCAGGTCATGGTTTAAGAGGATTAATGTGAACCTTCTCCTCAACTGGCTTCATAAGCACCTTTGGTCACTCAGAACACTTCATCGTCAGATCTTTGGGCTTTAATCAAGAATGAACAGAAACGCCAGGATGACATCAGTGTAGCTGTCTGTCCATTTTAAACTGACACTGCCAGGTGAGAGTCTTTCTTTACTTTCCCATCAAATACACTCATTCTGTTCACCAACCTCATCAACATCACACCCTAATGATGCTGAGCTAATGACAAAAACGTGGCTGATGTTAGCGGTGCTAGCATGCTGTCCTTCTTGCAGGTTAACGTTCACGTTCTAGAGCTGAACGCCGTCACTCAGAGCTTTGAGCATACGAGGCTTTAACCTGCCAGTCTCTCTGCAGCTTTCCATAATACTTGGTTTGGAGCGTGCTGCTGGAAAATCTCCATTTGAAGGGCAAATAGCACTTCACCCTGCACCTCCATTCAAACAGAAATGTCTACCACTAGATGTGACCACGCAAAGAACAGGCGTGGAGCTCAGTGGTAAGGGCAACAGGGCTAAGAGCTGGACCTGTCCTCATGTGGATGCAGATTAAAGTTAAGGTAATTATGCTGCAGTGGAAC